>NC_134355.1:3688442-3893608 GCF_048569485.1 Anomaloglossus baeobatrachus | reverse complement strand
GCATCTATCGGTGAGCGAGAGCTCTGATTGGCTGGCTGGAGAATGCAGAGGCGAGCTAGAGAAGGATCAAGATTTTCTCTAGATGCAATAGCGTTCTCATGATTTCCAATCTAGAAATCCTTCTCGTCACCATGGTAGGATCTCAGGGGGCGCTCCTCAACAATGTGCTGGATAGTTTGACCATCTGTCTGCTCCACAGTCACAGGTGGGAGAGTCCTATTTTCCCCACTTCTACATAAAATCTGCACAGACGCCAAAGTTTGTTCTGATACGATTTAGTGTGACCCATGTTTTCCTTGGTAGATTGAAGCTTGGTGGAGGGTTTTGTAAATTAGGGAACATTTGGGGATCACCGTCTACTACATTGACCCAAAGTTTCTCGGACTCAGGACTCCCATCTGGGTCCGGGCAATCGATTCACACCATCTTTTGGCCCTCACCCTAGGAAAAAGAGACTGCGCGTGTACACGTTTAAGGCTAAGTTCACATTTCCGTTGTTTTGTATCAGTCACATGCGTCGCTTGACGCATGTGACTGATGCGCTGTACAACGCTGTACAACGGATGACAAAGAACAGAATTCTTTGTCGGATTCCGTTGTGTGCGGGGGGCGGAGTTCGGGGGGGAGGGGGGGAGCCGAGCGGGGCCGTGGCACGGAGGACGTCAGTGCCGCAGTGACTGCAGGACAGGTGAGTGTGTGTGTGTGTGTGTGAGTGAGTGTGTGAGTGTGTCTGTGTGTGTGTGTGTGTGTGTGTATACACATGCTGAATGTGGGAGGGGGCGGAGCCGAGCGGGGGGCGGGGCCAGACGAGGGTGTCAGTGGCAGTGCTTGTCTGCATGGCTGGGGACAGGTGTGTGTGTGTGTGTGTACACACGTGCGGAGTGCGGGAGGGGGCGGGGCCCGAGCGGGGAAGTGTCGGCCTCCCTGCACACGTAACCAGACTAAATATCGGGTAACGGCAAAGCACCCGATGTTTACCTTGGTTACCCGATATTTACCTTGGTTACGGGCCTACACCGCTTAGCGCTGGCTCCTTGCACCGTAACCAGGGTAAATATCGGGTAACCAACCAAAGCTGGTGACGTGTGCAGGGAGCCAGAGAGCATGCGCAGCGAAATCCGACGGATCGCGCTGCTCAAAAAACGTTACATGCTGCGTTCCTCCCGCCCGGCGGTCAGTCGTTCCACGACTGATCAGTCGGGCGGAGGGTGCAACGCAGCATCATCAGTCACAATCCGCTGCTCACACAAGTCTATGGGAGCAACGGAATCCGCTAAACGGATTCCGTTGTTTACAAGAGCAGCGGATTGTGACTGATACATTTTAGCGGAAATGTGAACTTAGCCTAAGTGGTAAAAACGCACCACGTCCTTCTAGAAGCCGTGACTTTGGCACCGACAGAGTTCTATCTATTACACTGTTGTCAGAGATGTCAATCTAGGGGAGACCTTCACCGGAAAGATAGAAGTGAGCTTTCCCTTTGTGTAGCTTATATGACCAGGACTGACTACATCTATTCAGGTCCCCTGTAATAAAATTTATACCTGATACCACCTAAATACATTCTGACCCCCCCCCCCCCACCCCCACTAATATTAGAGGGAATTGGTCACCATGTTTTTGCTATGTAATTTGAGAGCAGCACGGCGTAGGGGCTGAGACCCTGATCCGGTGATGTGTCACTTACTGGGCTGTGTGTTTCTTTTTCAATAAAATGAGTGTTTAATCAGCTTGAAAGGATCATTACAGGACTTGGTGTCTCGCACCTTCTTGTCCTGCTGTTCTGTGTAACTCCACCCCCGCCACTGATTAGCGGCTTTCTGTTAATAATATGCAGTGTACAGAGAAGCTGCCAATCAGTATTGTGGACAAGGTTATACATGGCTCAGCATTCTGAGCACTGCTAGGTCAGTCTGCAGCAGAGAAACCAGGGATTGTATCAGAATGACAGCAAACAGCCCAGTAAGTGACTCATCGCCGGAATCGGGGTCCCAGCCCCTACATTGTGCCGCGCTCAGATCATATAGCACAAATCTGCTGACAGATTCCCTTTAACACTATTGTCCAGGCGTCTGATATTGCTGACTTAATCTCAGGACAGATCATCAATATCATCACATGAGTGGGGGTCCGACACGCCCACCATTGCCATACTGATGTTAGGTCATCAAAATGATATGTCCTGACAGCCCCTTCTATAATAGATCCCAGGTGAGAACCAGGCGTACTGACAAGATGTGCCATAAGCGTCTCCAAGATGCGGGGCCCTCCCTGCGCTGGAGCCGGCAAACGGCTGGAGTTTGGGTCAGAGATGAGGAGGGGGCGACGAATACGTGTCTCTCTCCATTCCTTTTCCTGGACTTCCGAAAACAGTGGAGCGCACGTGACAATGGGTATTGACGAGTCATTCCTAACCCCAATTTACGTCCTCGCCTCCCCCGTCCTATTCATAATCCCCTCTAGGCCCGTAGCTTAAATACTAAACTAAAATAAAGAGACCACGCCAGAGGACGGAAGGAATTGGCCACAGCAGCCTTTTATTTAAACATACAACATATGACCAAAATGATACCGCTATTAAGAGGGGAACGGTCCCTCGAAGCCCCCAACAATTCTTTTATTGCGGGCACGGCCCAGTATAGACTTACAAGGTGGCATGACCCCTAGCCGATTATACTCCTGCTCAGAGGCACTCGCTGCAAAACGAGCTGTCTGATTTTTTACCGCACCCCCACGGGCTCCCCCTTCACCACCCGTGTGGCGTTCTGCCGTCTTCCATTCCATCGAATCCACCTGGGGAGCCCAGAGCCTTTTGAGCTCCCCCCCACCCCCCATCTAACCACCGTGAGATCACATTCCCAACTTGGAGGACCCTCCACTCCACCTGCCGCCGCCGCCGCTGTGGCAAGTATTAAAGAAACTAATAGGTCAAAAGTACACCCCAACCTAAATCTCAGTTCTGATTGTAACCTAAACCTATATACCTGTACGAATAAATGAAAGCCCATACGTAGCCAAGCTCAGACCTCCTCCTCACCATGTACTGGCCCCGCACTAAAAGGGAGGGCGGCTGGGTGTTTAATCGTAGGCTGCCTGAAATGGCTGCCCTACGCTAATGGCTTCCCCTATTTACACCCCTAATTCACTACGCCGCCTCGTTGGGATCTCCCCGCCTTTGTTTTTATCCTTTATTTCCCTAATCCTAGCAAAGCCCCCTAAACCCCACATTATTTCAAAATTCCCCGATACTTGAAAAACCCCCAAGCCCAGCATTATTTAACACTTTCATTCCCGTCCAACCCTGTCAGGGCAGCCTCCCCCTAGGCTGTGGGGCCGAAGTCCGGCCTTACTGAACTCTAGTGGCACAGAGATGTCTGACCCTTTTCTGTGTTAATGTAGTGGTGAGCAGTTGCCGGGACATGGGGAGCCTTCCCGCCGGACCCCGACCGATGTGCACTTTATTATGGGACACGAGACTGTAACAACACCCCGAGGTGGGATCTGCTGACCCCGGATTGAATAGAAAGACCCCACTCACCCAAAGAAATAAAAATCAAAGCTATTTATTTTGTAAGTTTTGTATTTGTAAGCTAATATTTGGAAGAAGCCTGAAACGGTTGAGGATGTGTCCTCCACAATGGTGGTAGCATTGTAACCCAGAGCAGCCCCATGGGTGCGGCGGCAGCGGCGGGGGCTGGTCAGTGAGCTCACGGTGAGTTAGCAAGGATGTCTAAAAAGGGGGGGTGCGGTGGGCACACTTGGTGTGCCCTGTCAGTAGCTATGGTGGGTAGGGAGGAGCATATGGCGTATATGTTGTGCTCTCCGGTACCCCCGGTTCACTGGGTTTTTTATTGAGAGTGGGGGGATGCGGTTGGTGTTCTCCTCCTCGGCTGGCCGTCCAGCTGCGTCCACTCCTCCAGTGCCGTTGCCTGCGCTACGCACCCAAGTATGTAGAATGTTGCGAGCGCTATTTATGTGCCCAGATTGTCCGAGCCTTTTACCTTATGGAGATGAAAAAAAAAAAAGAAACCTGGTGAGAAAGGGAAGCCACCCCTGCTGCCAGAATGCTCCGCCCCTGCCGAATCTTTAGGATAAAATGGTTACAAAGCGGGTGTCTGTTGTTTTTTGCCAGCAGCAGCTGATTTGCATCTATCGGTGAGCGAGAGCTCTGATTGGCTGGCTGGAGAATGCAGAGGCGAGCTAGAGAAGGATCAAGATTTTCTCTAGATGCAATAGCGTTCTCATGATTTCCAATCTAGAAATCCTTCTCGTCACCATGGTAGGATCTCAGGGGGCGCTCCTCAACAATGTGCTGGATAGTTTGACCATCTGTCTGCTCCACAGTCACAGGTGGGAGAGTCCTATTTTCCCCACTTCTACATAAAATCTGCACAGACGCCAAAGTTTGTTCTGATACGATTTAGTGTGACCCATGTTTTCCTTGGTAGATTGAAGCTTGGTGGAGGGTTTTGTAAATTAGGGAACATTTGGGGATCACCGTCTACTACATTGACCCAAAGTTTCTCGGACTCAGGACTCCATCTGGGTCCGGGCAATCGATTCACACCATCTTTTGGCCCTCACCCTAGGAAAAAGAGACTGCGCGTGTACACGTTTAAGGCTAAGTTCACATTTCCGTTGTTTTGTATCAGTCACATGCGTCGCTTGACGCATGTGACTGATGCGCTGTACAACGCTGTACAACGGATGACAAAGAACAGAATTCTTTGTCGGATTCCGTTGTGTGCGGGGGGCGGAGTTCGGGGGGGAGGGGGGGGAGCCGAGCGGGGCCGTGGCACGGAGGACGTCAGTGCCGCAGTGACTGCAGGACAGGTGAGTGTGTGTGTGTGTGTGTGAGTGAGTGTGTGAGTGTGTCTGTGTGTGTGTGTGTGTGTGTGTATACACATGCTGAATGTGGGAGGGGGCGGAGCCGAGCGGGGGGCGGGGCCAGACGAGGGTGTCAGTGGCAGTGCTTGTCTGCATGGCTGGGGACAGGTGTGTGTGTGTGTGTGTACACACGTGCGGAGTGCGGGAGGGGGCGGGGCCGAGCGGGGAAGTGTCGGCCTCCCTGCACACGTAACCAGACTAAATATCGGGTAACGGCAAAGCACCCGATGTTTACCTTGGTTACCCGATATTTACCTTGGTTACGGGCCTACACCGCTTAGCGCTGGCTCCTTGCACCGTAACCAGGGTAAATATCGGGTAACCAACCAAAGCTGGTGACGTGTGCAGGGAGCCAGAGAGCATGCGCAGCGAAATCCGACGGATCGCGCTGCTCAAAAAACGTTACATGCTGCGTTCCTCCCGCCCGGCGGTCAGTCGTTCCACGACTGATCAGTCGGGCGGAGGGTGCAACGCAGCATCATCAGTCACAATCCGCTGCTCACACAAGTCTATGGGAGCAACGGAATCCGCTAAACGGATTCCGTTGTTTACAAGAGCAGCGGATTGTGACTGATACATTTTAGCGGAAATGTGAACTTAGCCTAAGTGGTAAAAACGCACCACGTCCTTCTAGAAGCCGTGACTTTGGCACCGACAGAGTTCTATCTATTACACTGTTGTCAGAGATGTCAATCTAGGGGAGACCTTCACCGGAAAGATAGAAGTGAGCTTTCCCTTTGTGTAGCTTATATGACCAGGACTGACTACATCTATTCAGGTCCCCTGTAATAAAATTTATACCTGATACCACCTAAATACATTCTGACCCCCCCCCCCCCACCCCCACTAATATTAGAGGGAATTGGTCACCATGTTTTTGCTATGTAATTTGAGAGCAGCACGGCGTAGGGGCTGAGACCCTGATCCGGTGATGTGTCACTTACTGGGCTGTGTGTTTCTTTTTCAATAAAATGAGTGTTTAATCAGCTTGAAAGGATCATTACAGGACTTGGTGTCTCGCACCTTCTTGTCCTGCTGTTCTGTGTAACTCCACCCCCGCCACTGATTAGCGGCTTTCTGTTAATAATATGCAGTGTACAGAGAAGCTGCCAATCAGTATTGTGGACAAGGTTATACATGGCTCAGCATTCTGAGCACTGCTAGGTCAGTCTGCAGCAGAGAAACCAGGGATTGTATCAGAATGACAGCAAACAGCCCAGTAAGTGACTCATCGCCGGAATCGGGGTCCCAGCCCCTACATTGTGCCGCGCTCAGATCATATAGCACAAATCTGCTGACAGATTCCCTTTAACACTATTGTCCAGGCGTCTGATATTGCTGACTTAATCTCAGGACAGATCATCAATATCATCACATGAGTGGGGGTCCGACACGCCCACCATTGCCATACTGATGTTAGGTCATCAAAATGATATGTCCTGACAGCCCCTTCTATAATAGATCCCAGGTGAGAACCAGGCGTACTGACAAGATGTGCCATAAGCGTCTCCAAGATGCGGGGCCCTCCCTGCGCTGGAGCCGGCAAACGGCTGGAGTTTGGGTCAGAGATGAGGAGGGGGCGACGAATACGTGTCTCTCTCCATTCCTTTTCCTGGACTTCCGAAAACAGTGGAGCGCACGTGACAATGGGTATTGACGAGTCATTCCTAACCCCAATTTACGTCCTCGCCTCCCCCGTCCTATTCATAATCCCCTCTAGGCCCGTAGCTTAAATACTAAACTAAAATAAAGAGACCACGCCAGAGGACGGAAGGAATTGGCCACAGCAGCCTTTTATTTAAACATACAACATATGACCAAAATGATACCGCTATTAAGAGGGGAACGGTCCTCGAAGCCCCCAACAATTCTTTTATTGCGGGCACGGCCCAGTATAGACTTACAAGGTGGCATGACCCCTAGCCGATTATACTCCTGCTCAGAGGCACTCGCTGCAAAACGAGCTGTCTGATTTTTTACCGCACCCCCACGGGCTCCCCCTTCACCACCCGTGTGGCGTTCTGCCGTCTTCCATTCCATCGAATCCACCTGGGGAGCCCAGAGCCTTTTGAGCTCCCCCCCACCCCCCATCTAACCACCGTGAGATCACATTCCCAACTTGGAGGACCCTCCACTCCACCTGCCGCCGCCGCCGCTGTGGCAAGTATTAAAGAAACTAATAGGTCAAAAGTACACCCCAACCTAAATCTCAGTTCTGATTGTAACCTAAACCTATATACCTGTACGAATAAATGAAAGCCCATACGTAGCCAAGCTCAGACCTCCTCCTCACCATGTACTGGCCCCGCACTAAAAGGGAGGGCGGCTGGGTGTTTAATCGTAGGCTGCCTGAAATGGCTGCCCTACGCTAATGGCTTCCCCTATTTACACCCCTAATTCACTACGCCGCCTCGTTGGGATCTCCCCGCCTTTGTTTTTATCCTTTATTTCCCTAATCCTAGCAAAGCCCCCTAAACCCCACATTATTTCAAAATTCCCCGATACTTGAAAAACCCCCAAGCCCAGCATTATTTAACACTTTCATTCCCGTCCAACCCTGTCAGGGCAGCCTCCCCCTCGGCTGTGGGGCCGAAGTCCGGCCTTACTGAACTCTAGTGGCACAGAGATGTCTGACCCTTTTCTGTGTTAATGTAGTGGTGAGCAGTTGCCGGGACATGGGGAGCCTTCCCGCCGGACCCCGACCGATGTGCACTTTATTATGGGACACAAGACTGTAACAACACCCCGAGGTGGGATCTGCTGACCCCGGATTGAATAGAAAGACCCCACTCACCCAAAGAAATAAAAATCAAAGCTATTTATTTTGTAAGTTTTGTATTTGTAAGCTAATATTTGGAAGAAGCCTGAAACGGTTGAGGATGTGTCCTCCACAATGGTGGTAGCATTGTAACCCAGAGCAGCCCCATGGGTGCGGCGGCAGCGGCGGGGGCTGGTCAGTGAGCTCACGGTGAGTTAGCAAGGATGTCTAAAAAGGGGGGGTGCGGTGGGCACACTTGGTGTGCCCTGTCAGTAGCTATGGTGGGTAGGGAGGAGCATATGGCGTATATGTTGTGCTCTCCGGTACCCCCGGTTCACTGGGTTTTTTATTGAGAGTGGGGGGATGCGGTTGGTGTTCTCCTCCTCGGCTGGCCGTCCAGCTGCGTCCACTCCTCCAGTGCCGTTGCCTGCGCTACGCACCCAAGTATGTAGAATGTTGCGAGCGCTATTTATGTGCCCAGATTGTCCGAGCCTTTTACCTTATGGAGATGAAAAAAAAAAAAGAAACCTGGTGAGAAAGGGAAGCCACCCCTGCTGCCAGAATGCTCCGCCCCTGCCGAATCTTTAGGATAAAATGGTTACAAAGCGGGTGTCTGTTGTTTTTTGCCAGCAGCAGCTGATTTGCATCTATCGGTGAGCGAGAGCTCTGATTGGCTGGCTGGAGAATGCAGAGGCGAGCTAGAGAAGGATCAAGATTTTCTCTAGATGCAATAGCGTTCTCATGATTTCCAATCTAGAAATCCTTCTCGTCACCATGGTAGGATCTCAGGGGGCGCTCCTCAACAATGTGCTGGATAGTTTGACCATCTGTCTGCTCCACAGTCACAGGTGGGAGAGTCCTATTTTCCCCACTTCTACATAAAATCTGCACAGACGCCAAAGTTTGTTCTGATACGATTTAGTGTGACCCATGTTTTCCTTGGTAGATTGAAGCTTGGTGGAGGGTTTTGTAAATTAGGGAACATTTGGGGATCACCGTCTACTACATTGACCCAAAGTTTCTCGGACTCAGGACTCCCATCTGGGTCCGGGCAATCGATTCACACCATCTTTTGGCCCTCACCCTAGGAAAAAGAGACTGCGCGTGTACACGTTTAAGGCTAAGTTCACATTTCCGTTGTTTTGTATCAGTCACATGCGTCGCTTGACGCATGTGACTGATGCGCTGTACAACGCTGTACAACGGATGACAAAGAACAGAATTCTTTGTCGGATTCCGTTGTGTGCGGGGGGCGGAGTTCGGGGGGGAGGGGGGGAGCCGAGCGGGGCCGTGGCACGGAGGACGTCAGTGCCGCAGTGACTGCAGGACAGGTGAGTGTGTGTGTGTGTGTGTGAGTGAGTGTGTGAGTGTGTCTGTGTGTGTGTGTGTGTGTGTGTATACACATGCTGAATGTGGGAGGGGGCGGAGCCGAGCGGGGGGCGGGGCCAGACGAGGGTGTCAGTGGCAGTGCTTGTCTGCATGGCTGGGGACAGGTGTGTGTGTGTGTGTGTACACACGTGCGGAGTGCGGGAGGGGGCGGGGCCGAGCGGGGAAGTGTCGGCCTCCCTGCACACGTAACCAGACTAAATATCGGGTAACGGCAAAGCACCCGATGTTTACCTTGGTTACCCGATATTTACCTTGGTTACGGGCCTACACCGCTTAGCGCTGGCTCCTTGCACCGTAACCAGGGTAAATATCGGGTAACCAACCAAAGCTGGTGACGTGTGCAGGGAGCCAGAGAGCATGCGCAGCGAAATCCGACGGATCGCGCTGCTCAAAAAACGTTACATGCTGCGTTCCTCCCGCCCGGCGGTCAGTCGTTCCACGACTGATCAGTCGGGCGGAGGGTGCAACGCAGCATCATCAGTCACAATCCGCTGCTCACACAAGTCTATGGGAGCAACGGAATCCGCTAAACGGATTCCGTTGTTTACAAGAGCAGCGGATTGTGACTGATACATTTTAGCGGAAATGTGAACTTAGCCTAAGTGGTAAAAACGCACCACGTCCTTCTAGAAGCCGTGACTTTGGCACCGACAGAGTTCTATCTATTACACTGTTGTCAGAGATGTCAATCTAGGGGAGACCTTCACCGGAAAGATAGAAGTGAGCTTTCCCTTTGTGTAGCTTATATGACCAGGACTGACTACATCTATTCAGGTCCCCTGTAATAAAATTTATACCTGATACCACCTAAATACATTCTGACCCCCCCCCCCCCACCCCCACTAATATTAGAGGGAATTGGTCACCATGTTTTTGCTATGTAATTTGAGAGCAGCACGGCGTAGGGGCTGAGACCCTGATCCGGTGATGTGTCACTTACTGGGCTGTGTGTTTCTTTTTCAATAAAATGAGTGTTTAATCAGCTTGAAAGGATCATTACAGGACTTGGTGTCTCGCACCTTCTTGTCCTGCTGTTCTGTGTAACTCCACCCCCGCCACTGATTAGCGGCTTTCTGTTAATAATATGCAGTGTACAGAGAAGCTGCCAATCAGTATTGTGGACAAGGTTATACATGGCTCAGCATTCTGAGCACTGCTAGGTCAGTCTGCAGCAGAGAAACCAGGGATTGTATCAGAATGACAGCAAACAGCCCAGTAAGTGACTCATCGCCGGAATCGGGGTCCCAGCCCCTACATTGTGCCGCGCTCAGATCATATAGCACAAATCTGCTGACAGATTCCCTTTAACACTATTGTCCAGGCGTCTGATATTGCTGACTTAATCTCAGGACAGATCATCAATATCATCACATGAGTGGGGGTCCGACACGCCCACCATTGCCATACTGATGTTAGGTCATCAAAATGATATGTCCTGACAGCCCCTTCTATAATAGATCCCAGGTGAGAACCAGGCGTACTGACAAGATGTGCCATAAGCGTCTCCAAGATGCGGGGCCCTCCCTGCGCTGGAGCCGGCAAACGGCTGGAGTTTGGGTCAGAGATGAGGAGGGGGCGACGAATACGTGTCTCTCTCCATTCCTTTTCCTGGACTTCCGAAAACAGTGGAGCGCACGTGACAATGGGTATTGACGAGTCATTCCTAACCCCAATTTACGTCCTCGCCTCCCCCGTCCTATTCATAATCCCCTCTAGGCCCGTAGCTTAAATACTAAACTAAAATAAAGAGACCACGCCAGAGGACGGAAGGAATTGGCCACAGCAGCCTTTTATTTAAACATACAACATATGACCAAAATGATACCGCTATTAAGAGGGGAACGGTCCTCGAAGCCCCCAACAATTCTTTTATTGCGGGCACGGCCCAGTATAGACTTACAAGGTGGCATGACCCCTAGCCGATTATACTCCTGCTCAGAGGCACTCGCTGCAAAACGAGCTGTCTGATTTTTTACCGCACCCCCACGGGCTCCCCCTTCACCACCCGTGTGGCGTTCTGCCGTCTTCCATTCCATCGAATCCACCTGGGGAGCCCAGAGCCTTTTGAGCTCCCCCCCACCCCCCATCTAACCACCGTGAGATCACATTCCCAACTTGGAGGACCCTCCACTCCACCTGCCGCCGCCGCCGCTGTGGCAAGTATTAAAGAAACTAATAGGTCAAAAGTACACCCCAACCTAAATCTCAGTTCTGATTGTAACCTAAACCTATATACCTGTACGAATAAATGAAAGCCCATACGTAGCCAAGCTCAGACCTCCTCCTCACCATGTACTGGCCCCGCACTAAAAGGGAGGGCGGCTGGGTGTTTAATCGTAGGCTGCCTGAAATGGCTGCCCTACGCTAATGGCTTCCCCTATTTACACCCCTAATTCACTACGCCGCCTCGTTGGGATCTCCCCGCCTTTGTTTTTATCCTTTATTTCCCTAATCCTAGCAAAGCCCCCTAAACCCCACATTATTTCAAAATTCCCCGATACTTGAAAAACCCCCAAGCCCAGCATTATTTAACACTTTCATTCCCGTCCAACCCTGTCAGGGCAGCCTCCCCCTAGGCTGTGGGGCCGAAGTCCGGCCTTACTGAACTCTAGTGGCACAGAGATGTCTGACCCTTTTCTGTGTTAATGTAGTGGTGAGCAGTTGCCGGGACATGGGGAGCCTTCCCGCCGGACCCCGACCGATGTGCACTTTATTATGGGACACGAGACTGTAACAACACCCCGAGGTGGGATCTGCTGACCCCGGATTGAATAGAAAGACCCCACTCACCCAAAGAAATAAAAATCAAAGCTATTTATTTTGTAAGTTTTGTATTTGTAAGCTAATATTTGGAAGAAGCCTGAAACGGTTGAGGATGTGTCCTCCACAATGGTGGTAGCATTGTAACCCAGAGCAGCCCCATGGGTGCGGCGGCGGCGGGGGCTGGTCAGTGAGCTCACGGTGAGTTAGCAAGGATGTCTAAAAAGGGGGGGTGCGGTGGGCACACTTGGTGTGCCCTGTCAGTAGCTATGGTGGGTAGGGAGGAGCATATGGCGTATATGTTGTGCTCTCCGGTACCCCCGGTTCACTGGGTTTTTTATTGAGAGTGGGGGGATGCGGTTGGTGTTCTCCTCCTCGGCTGGCCGTCCAGCTGCGTCCACTCCTCCAGTGCCGTTGCCTGCGCTACGCACCCAAGTATGTAGAATGTTGCGAGCGCTATTTATGTGCCCAGATTGTCCGAGCCTTTTACCTTATGGAGATGAAAAAAAAAAAAGAAACCTGGTGAGAAAGGGAAGCCACCCCTGCTGCCAGAATGCTCCGCCCCTGCCGAATCTTTAGGATAAAATGGTTACAAAGCGGGTGTCTGTTGTTTTTTGCCAGCAGCAGCTGATTTGCATCTATCGGTGAGCGAGAGCTCTGATTGGCTGGCTGGAGAATGCAGAGGCGAGCTAGAGAAGGATCAAGATTTTCTCTAGATGCAATAGCGTTCTCATGATTTCCAATCTAGAAATCCTTCTCGTCACCATGGTAGGATCTCAGGGGGCGCTCCTCAACAATGTGCTGGATAGTTTGACCATCTGTCTGCTCCACAGTCACAGGTGGGAGAGTCCTATTTTCCCCACTTCTACATAAAATCTGCACAGACGCCAAAGTTTGTTCTGATACGATTTAGTGTGACCCATGTTTTCCTTGGTAGATTGAAGCTTGGTGGAGGGTTTTGTAAATTAGGGAACATTTGGGGATCACCGTCTACTACATTGACCCAAAGTTTCTCGGACTCAGGACTCCCATCTGGGTCCGGGCAATCGATTCACACCATCTTTTGGCCCTCACCCTAGGAAAAAGAGACTGCGCGTGTACACGTTTAAGGCTAAGTTCACATTTCCGTTGTTTTGTATCAGTCACATGCGTCGCTTGACGCATGTGACTGATGCGCTGTACAACGCTGTACAACGGATGACAAAGAACAGAATTCTTTGTCGGATTCCGTTGTGTGCGGGGGGCGGAGTTCGGGGGGGAGGGGGGGAGCCGAGCGGGGCCGTGGCACGGAGGACGTCAGTGCCGCAGTGACTGCAGGACAGGTGAGTGTGTGTGTGTGTGTGTGTGTGTGTATACACATGCTGAATGTGGGAGGGGGCGGAGCCGAGCGGGGGGCGGGGCCAGACGAGGGTGTCAGTGGCAGTGCTTGTCTGCATGGCTGGGGACAGGTGTGTGTGTGTGTGTGTGTGTGTACACACGTGCGGAGTGCGGGAGGGGGCGGGGCCGAGCGGGGAAGTGTCGGCCTCCCTGCACACGTAACCAGACTAAATATCGGGTAACGGCAAAGCACCCGATGTTTACCTTGGTTACCCGATATTTACCTTGGTTACGGGCCTACACCGCTTAGCGCTGGCTCCTTGCACCGTAACCAGGGTAAATATCGGGTAACCAACCAAAGCTGGTGACGTGTGCAGGGAGCCAGAGAGCATGCGCAGCGAAATCCGACGGATCGCGCTGCTCAAAAAACGTTACATGCTGCGTTCCTCCCGCCCGGCGGTCAGTCGTTCCACGACTGATCAGTCGGGCGGAGGGTGCAACGCAGCATCATCAGTCACAATCCGCTGCTCACACAAGTCTATGGGAGCAACGGAATCCGCTAAACGGATTCCGTTGTTTACAAGAGCAGCGGATTGTGACTGATACATTTTAGCGGAAATGTGAACTTAGCCTAAGTGGTAAAAACGCACCACGTCCTTCTAGAAGCCGTGACTTTGGCACCGACAGAGTTCTATCTATTACACTGTTGTCAGAGATGTCAATCTAGGGGAGACCTTCACCGGAAAGATAGAAGTGAGCTTTCCCTTTGTGTAGCTTATATGACCAGGACTGACTACATCTATTCAGGTCCCCTGTAATAAAATTTATACCTGATACCACCTAAATACATTCTGACCCCCCCCCCCCACCCCCACTAATATTAGAGGGAATTGGTCACCATGTTTTTGCTATGTAATTTGAGAGCAGCACGGCGTAGGGGCTGAGACCCTGATCCGGTGATGTGTCACTTACTGGGCTGTGTGTTTCTTTTTCAATAAAATGAGTGTTTAATCAGCTTGAAAGGATCATTACAGGACTTGGTGTCTCGCACCTTCTTGTCCTGCTGTTCTGTGTAACTCCACCCCCGCCACTGATTAGCGGCTTTCTGTTAATAATATGCAGTGTACACAGAAGCTGCCAATCAGTATTGTGGACAGGGTTATACATGGCTCAGCATTCTGAGCACTGCTAGGTCAGTCTGCAGCAGAGAAACCAGGGATTGTATCAGAATGACAGCAAACAGCCCAGTAAGTGACTCATCGCCGGAATCGGGGTCCCAGCCCCTACATTGTGCCGCGCTCAGATCGTATAGCACAAATCTGCTGACAGATTCCCTTTAACACTATTGTCCAGGCGTCTGATATTGCTGACTTAATCTCAGGACAGATCATCAATATCATCACATGAGTGGGGGTCCGACACGCCCACCATTGCCATACTGATGTTAGGTCATCAAAATGATATGCCCTGACAGCCCCTTCTATAATAGATCCCAGGTGAGAACCAGGCGTACTGACAAGATGTGCCATAAGCGTCTCCAAGATGCGGGCCCCTCCCTGCGCTGGAGCCGGCAAACGGCTGGAGTTTGGGTCAGAGATGAGGAGGGGGCGACGAATACGTGTCTCTCTCCATTCCTTTTCCTGGACTTCCGAAAACAGTGGAGCGCACGTGACAATGGGTATTGACGAGTCATTCCTAACCCCAATTTACGTCCTCGCCTCCCCCGTCCTATTCATCCTCCCCTCTAGGCCCGTAGCTTAAATACTAAACTAAAATAAAGAGACCACGCCAGAGGACGGAAGGAATTGGCCACAGCCGCCTTTTATTTAAACATACAACATATGACCAAAATGATACCGCTATTAAGAGGGGAACGGTCCTCGAAGCCCCCAACAATTCTTTTATTGCGGGCACGGCCCAGCATAGACTTACAAGGTGGCATGACCCCCTAGCCGATTATACTCCTGCTCAGAGGCACTCGCTGCAAAACGAGCTGTCTGATTTTTTACCGCACCCCCACGGGCTCCCCCTTCACCACCCGTGTGGCGTTCTGCCGTCTTCCATTCCATCGAATCCACCTGGGGAGCCCAGAGCCTTTTGAGCTCCCCCCCACCCCCCCATCTAACCACCGTGAGATCACATTCCCAACTTGGAGGACCCTCCACTCCACCTGCCGCCGCCGCCGCTGTGGCAAGTATTAAAGAAACTAATAGGTCAAAAGTACACCCCAACCTAAATCTCAGTTCTGATTGTAACCTAAACCTATATACCTGTACGAATAAATGAAAGCCCATACGTAGCCAAGCTCAGACCTCCTCCTCACCATGTACTGGCCCCGCACTAAAAGGGAGGGCGGCTGGGTGTTTAATCGTAGGCTGCCTGAAATGGCTTCCCTACGCTAATGGCTTCCCCTATTTACACCCCTAATTCACTACGCCGCCTCGTTGGGATCTCCCCGCCTTTGTTTTTATCCTTTATTTCCCTAATCCTAGCAAAGCCCCCTAAACCCCACATTATTTCAAAATTCCCCGATACTTGAAAAACCCCCAAGCCCAGCATTATTTAACACTTTCATTCCCGTCCAACCCTGTCAGGGCAGCCTCCCCCTCGGCTGTGGGGCCGAAGTCCGGCCTTACTGAACTCTAGTGGCACAGAGATGTCTGACCCTTTTCTGTGTTAATGTAGTGGTGAGCAGTTGCCGGGACATGGGGAGCCTTCCCGCCGGACCCCGACCGATGTGCACTTTATTATGGGACACAAGACTGTAACAACACCCCGAGGTGGGATCTGCTGACCCCGGATTGAATAGAAAGACCCCACTCACCCAAAGAAATAAAAATCAAAGCTATTTATTTTGTAAGTTTTGTATTTGTAAGCTAATATTTGGAAGAAGCCTGAAACGGTTGAGGATGTGTCCTCCACAATGGTGGTAGCATTGTAACCCAGAGCAGCCCCATGGGTGCGGCGGCAGCGGCGGGGGCTGGTCAGTGAGCTCACGGTGAGTTAGCAAGGATGTCTAAAAAGGGGGGGTGCGGTGGGCACACTTGGTGTGCCCTGTCAGTAGCTATGGTGGGTAGGGAGGAGCATATGGCGTATATGTTGTGCTCTCCGGTACCCCCGGTTCACTGGGTTTTTTATTGAGAGTGGGGGTATGCGGTTGGTGTTCTCCTCCTCGGCTGGCCGTCCAGCTGCGTCCACTCCTCCAGTGCCGTTGCCTGCGCTACGCACCCAAGTATGTAGAATGTTGCGAGCGCTATTTATGTGCCCAGATTGTCCGAGCCTTTTACCTTATGGAGATGAAAAAAAAAAAAGAAACCTGGTGAGAAAGGGAAGCCACCCCTGCTGCCAGAATGCTCCGCCCCTGCCGAATCTTTAGGATAAAATGGTTACAAAGCGGGTGTCTGTTGTTTTTTGCCAGCAGCAGCAGCTGATTTGCATCTATCGGTGAGCGAGAGCTCTGATTGGCTGGCTGGAGAATGCAGAGGCGAGCTAGAGAAGGATCAAGATTTTCTCTAGATGCAATAGCGTTCTCATGATTTCCAATCTAGAAATCCTTCTCGTCACCATGGTAGGATCTCAGGGGGCGCTCCTCAACAATGTGCTGGATAGTTTGACCATCTGTCTGCTCCACAGTCACAGGTGGGAGAGTCCTATTTTCCCCACTTCTACATAAAATCTGCACAGACGCCAAAGTTTGTTCTGATACGATTTAGTGTGACCCATGTTTTCCTTGGTAGATTGAAGCTTGGTGGAGGGTTTTGTAAATTAGGGAACATTTGGGGATCACCGTCTACTACATTGACCCAAAGTTTCTCGGACTCAGGACTCCCATCTGGGTCCGGGCAATCGATTCACACCATCTTTTGGCCCTCACCCTAGGAAAAAGAGACTGCGCGTGTACACGTTTAAGGCTAAGTTCACATTTCCGTTGTTTTGTATCAGTCACATGAGTCGCTTGACGCATGTGACTGATGCGCTGTACAACGCTGTACAACGGATGACAAAGAACAGAATTCTTTGTCGGATTCCGTTGTGTGCGGGGGGCGGAGTTCGGGGGGGAGGGGGGGAGCCGAGCGGGGCCGTGGCACGGAGGACGTCAGTGCCGCAGTGACTGCAGGACAGGTGAGTGTGTGTGTGTGTGTGTGAGTGAGTGTGTGTGTGTGTGTGTGTGTGTGTGTGTGTATACACATGCTGAATGTGGGAGGGGGCGGAGCCGAGCGGGGGGCGGGGCCAGACGAGGGTGTCAGTGGCAGTGCTTGTCTGCATGGCTGGGGACAGGTGTGTGTGTGTGTGTGTACACACGTGCGGAGTGCGGGAGGGGGCGGGGCCGAGCGGGGAAGTGTCGGCCTCCCTGCACACGTAACCAGACTAAATATCGGGTAACGGCAAAGCACCCGATGTTTACCTTGGTTACCCGATATTTACCTTGGTTACGGGCCTACACCGCTTAGCGCTGGCTCCTTGCACCGTAACCAGGGTAAATATCGGGTAACCAACCAAAGCTGGTGACGTGTGCAGGGAGCCAGAGAGCATGCGCAGCGAAATCCGACGGATCGCGCTGCTCAAAAAACGTTACATGCTGCGTTCCTCCCGCCCGGCGGTCAGTCGTTCCACGACTGATCAGTCGGGCGGAGGGTGCAACGCAGCATCATCAGTCACAATCCGCTGCTCACACAAGTCTATGGGAGCAACGGAATCCGCTAAACGGATTCCGTTGTTTACAAGAGCAGCGGATTGTGACTGATACATTTTAGCGGAAATGTGAACTTAGCCTAAGTGGTAAAAACGCACCACGTCCTTCTAGAAGCCGTGACTTTGGCACCGACAGAGTTCTATCTATTACACTGTTGTCAGAGATGTCAATCTAGGGGAGACCTTCACCGGAAAGATAGAAGTGAGCTTTCCCTTTGTGTAGCTTATATGACCAGGACTGACTACATCTATTCAGGTCCCCTGTAATAAAATTTATACCTGATACCACCTAAATACATTCTGACCCCCCCCCCCCCACCCCCACTAATATTAGAGGGAATTGGTCACCATGTTTTTGCTATGTAATTTGAGAGCAGCACGGCGTAGGGGCTGAGACCCTGATCCGGTGATGTGTCACTTACTGGGCTGTGTGTTTCTTTTTCAATAAAATGAGTGTTTAATCAGCTTGAAAGGATCATTACAGGACTTGGTGTCTCGCACCTTCTTGTCCTGCTGTTCTGTGTAACTCCACCCCCGCCACTGATTAGCGGCTTTCTGTTAATAATATGCAGTGTACAGAGAAGCTGCCAATCAGTATTGTGGACAAGGTTATACATGGCTCAGCATTCTGAGCACTGCTAGGTCAGTCTGCAGCAGAGAAACCAGGGATTGTATCAGAATGACAGCAAACAGCCCAGTAAGTGACTCATCGCCGGAATCGGGGTCCCAGCCCCTACATTGTGCCGCGCTCAGATCATATAGCACAAATCTGCTGACAGATTCCCTTTAACACTATTGTCCAGGCGTCTGATATTGCTGACTTAATCTCAGGACAGATCATCAATATCATCACATGAGTGGGGGTCCGACACGCCCACCATTGCCATACTGATGTTAGGTCATCAAAATGATATGCCCTGACAGCCCCTTCTATAATAGATCCCAGGTGAGAACCAGGCGTACTGACAAGATGTGCTATAAGTGTCTCCAAGATGCGGGGCCCTCCCTGCGCTGGAGCCGGCAAACGGCTGGAGTTTGGGTCAGAGATGAGGAGGGGGCGACGAATACGTGTCTCTCTCCATTCCTTTTCCTGGACTTCCGAAAACAGTGGAGCGCACGTGACAATGGGTATTGACGAGTCATTCCTAACCCCAATTTACGTCCTCACCTCCCCCGTCCTATTCATCCTCCCCTCTAGGCCCATAGCTTAAATACTAAACTAAAATAAAGAGACCACGCCAGAGGACGGACGGAATTGGCCACAGCCGCCTTTTATTTAAACATACAACATATGACCAAAATGATACCGCTATTAAGAGGGGAACGGTCCTCGAAGCCCCCAACAATTCTTTTATTGCGGGCACGGCCCAGCATAGACTTACAAGGTGGCATGACCCCCTAGCCGATTATACTCCTGCTCAGAGGCACTCGCTGCAAAACGAGCTGTCTGATTTTTTACCGCACCCCCACGGGCTCCCCCTTCACCACCCGTGTGGCGTTCTGCCATCTTCCATTCCATCGAATCCACCTGGGGAGCCCAGAGCCTTTTGAGCTCCCCCCCACCCCCCCATCTAACCACCGTGAGATCACATTCCCAACTTGGAGGACCCTCCACTCCACCTGCCGCCGCCGCCGCTGTGGCAACTATTAAAGAAACTAATAGGTCAAAAGTACACCCCAACCTAAATCTCAGTTCTGATTGTAACCTAAACCTATATACCTGTACGAATAAATGAAAGCCCATACGTAGCCACGCTCAGACCTCCTCCTCACCATGTACTGGCCCCGCACTAAAAGGGAGGGCGGCTGGGTGTTTAATCGTAGGCTGCCTGAAATGGCTGCCCTACGCTAATGGCTTCCCCTATTTACACCCCTAATTCACTACGCCGCCTCGTTGGGATCTCCCCGCCTTTGTTTTTATCCTTTATTTCCCTAATCCTAGCAAAGCCCCCTAAACCCCACATTATTTCAAAATTCCCCGATACTTGAAAAACCCCCAAGCCCAGCATTATTTAACACTTTCATTCCCGTCCAACCCTGTCAGGGCAGCCTCCCCCTAGGCTGTGGGGCCGAAGTCCGGCCTTACTGAACTCTAGTGGCACAGAGATGTCTGACCCTTTTCTGTGTTAATGTAGTGGTGAGCAGTTGCCGGGACATGGGGAGCCTTCCCGCCGGACCCCGACCGATGTGCACTTTATTATGGGACACGAGACTGTAACAACACCCCGAGGTGGGATCTGCTGACCCCGGATTGAATAGAAAGACCCCACTCACCCAAAGAAATAAAAATCAAAGCTATTTATTTTGTAAGTTTTGTATTTGTAAGCTAATATTTGGAAGAAGCCTGAAACGGTTGAGGATGTGTCCTCCACAATGGTGGTAGCATTGTAACCCAGAGCAGCCCCATGGGTGCGGCGGTGGGGGCTGGTCAGTGAGCTCACGGTGAGTTAGCAAGGATGTCTAAAAAGGGGGGGTGCGGTGGGCACACTTGGTGTGCCCTGTCAGTAGCTATGGTGGGTAGGGAGGAGCATATGGCGTATATGTTGTGCTCTCCGGTACCCCCGGTTCACTGGGTTTTTTATTGAGAGTGGGGGGATGCGGTTGGTGTTCTCCTCCTCGGCTGGCCGTCCAGCTGCGTCCACTCCTCCAGTGCCGTTGCCTGCGCTACGCACCCAAGTATGTAGAATGTTGCGAGCGCTATTTATGTGCCCAGATTGTCCGAGCCTTTTACCTTATGGAGATGAAAAAAAAAAAAGAAACCTGGTGAGAAAGGGAAGCCACCCCTGCTGCCAGAATGCTCCGCCCCTGCCGAATCTTTAGGATAAAATGGTTACAAAGCGGGTGTCTGTTGTTTTTTGCCAGCAGCAGCTGATTTGCATCTATCGGTGAGCGAGAGCTCTGATTGGCTGGCTGGAGAATGCAGAGGCGAGCTAGAGAAGGATCAAGATTTTCTCTAGATGCAATAGCGTTCTCATGATTTCCAATCTAGAAATCCTTCTCGTCACCATGGTAGGATCTCAGGGGGCGCTCCTCAACAATGTGCTGGATAGTTTGACCATCTGTCTGCTCCACAGTCACAGGTGGGAGAGTCCTATTTTCCCCACTTCTACATAAAATCTGCACAGACGCCAAAGTTTGTTCTGATACGATTTAGTGTGACCCATGTTTTCCTTGGTAGATTGAAGCTTGGTGGAGGGTTTTGTAAATTAGGGAACATTTGGGGATCACCGTCTACTACATTGACCCAAAGTTTCTCGGACTCAGGACTCCCATCTGGGTCCGGGCAATCGATTCACACCATCTTTTGGCCCTCACCCTAGGAAAAAGAGACTGCGCGTGTACACGTTTAAGGCTAAGTTCACATTTCCGTTGTTTTGTATCAGTCACATGCGTCGCTTGACGCATGTGACTGATGCGCTGTACAACGCTGTACAACGGATGACAAAGAACAGAATTCTTTGTCGGATTCCGTTGTGTGCGGGGGGCGGAGTTCGGGGGGGAGGGGGGGAGCCGAGCGGGGCCGTGGCACGGAGGACGTCAGTGCCGCAGTGACTGCAGGACAGGTGAGTGTGTGTGTGTGTGTGTGTGTGTGTGTGTGTGTATACACATGCTGAATGTGGGAGGGGGCGGAGCCGAGCGGGGGGCGGGGCCAGACGAGGGTGTCAGTGGCAGTGCTTGTCTGCATGGCTGGGGACAGGTGTGTGTGTGTGTGTGTACACACGTGCGGAGTGCGGGAGGGGGCGGGGCCGAGCGGGGAAGTGTCGGCCTCCCTGCACACGTAACCAGACTAAATATCGGGTAACGGCAAAGCACCCGATGTTTACCTTGGTTACCCGATATTTACCTTGGTTACGGGCCTACACCGCTTAGCGCTGGCTCCTTGCACCGTAACCAGGGTAAATATCGGGTAACCAACCAAAGCTGGTGACGTGTGCAGGGAGCCAGAGAGCATGCGCAGCGAAATCCGACGGATCGCGCTGCTCAAAAAACGTTACATGCTGCGTTCCTCCCGCCCGGCGGTCAGTCGTTCCACGACTGATCAGTCGGGCGGAGGGTGCAACGCAGCATCATCAGTCACAATCCGCTGCTCACACAAGTCTATGGGAGCAACGGAATCCGCTAAACGGATTCCGTTGTTTACAAGAGCAGCGGATTGTGACTGATACATTTTAGCGGAAATGTGAACTTAGCCTAAGTGGTAAAAACGCACCACGTCCTTCTAGAAGCCGTGACTTTGGCACCGACAGAGTTCTATCTATTACACTGTTGTCAGAGATGTCAATCTAGGGGAGACCTTCACCGGAAAGATAGAAGTGAGCTTTCCCTTTGTGTAGCTTATATGACCAGGACTGACTACATCTATTCAGGTCCCCTGTAATAAAATTTATACCTGATACCACCTAAATACATTCTGACCCCCCCCCCACCCCCACTAATATTAGAGGGAATTGGTCACCATGTTTTTGCTATGTAATTTGAGAGCAGCACGGCGTAGGGGCTGAGACCCTGATCCGGTGATGTGTCACTTACTGGGCTGTGTGTTTCTTTTTCAATAAAATGAGTGTTTAATCAGCTTGAAAGGATCATTACAGGACTTGGTGTCTCGCACCTTCTTGTCCTGCTGTTCTGTGTAACTCCACCCCCGCCACTGATTAGCGGCTTTCTGTTAATAATATGCAGTGTACAGAGAAGCTGCCAATCAGTATTGTGGACAGGGTTATACATGGCTCAGCATTCTGAGCACTGCTAGGTCAGTCTGCAGCAGAGAAACCAGGGATTGTATCAGAATGACAGCAAACAGCCCAGTAAGTGACTCATCGCCGGAATCAGGGTCCCAGCCCCTACATTGTGCCGCGCTCAGATCATATAGCACAAATCTGCTGACAGATTCCCTTTAACACTATTGTCCAGGCGTCTGATATTGCTGACTTAATCTCAGGACAGATCATCAATATCATCACATGAGTGGGGGTCCGACACGCCCACCATTGCCATACTGATGTTAGGTCATCAAAATGATATGCCCTGACAGCCCCTTCTATAATAGATCCCAGGTGAGAACCAGGCGTACTGACAAGATGTGCCATAAGTGTCTCCAAGATGCGGGTCCCTCCCTGCGCTGGAGCCGGCAAACGGCTGGAGTTTGGGTCAGAGATGAGGAGGGGGCGACGAATACGTGTCTCTCTCCATTCCTTTTCCTGGACTTCCGAAAACAGTGGAGCGCACGTGACAATGGGTATTGACGAGTCATTCCTAACCCCAATTTACGTCCTCGCCTCCCCCGTCCTATTCATCCTCCCCTCTAGGCCCGTAGCTTAAATACTAAACTAAAATAAAGAGACCACGCCAGAGGACGGAAGGAATTGGCCACAGCCGCCTTTTATTTAAACATACAACATATGACCAAAATGATACCGCTATTAAGAGGGGAACGGTCCTCGAAGCCCCCAACAATTCTTTTATTGCGGGCACGGCCCAGCATAGACTTACAAGGTGGCATGACCCCCTAGCCGATTATACTCCTGCTCAGAGGCACTCGCTGCAAAACGAGCTGTCTGATTTTTTACCGCACCCCCACGGGCTCCCCCTTCACCACCCGTGTGGCGTTCTGCCGTCTTCCATTCCATCGAATCCACCTGGGGAGCCCAGAGCCTTTTGAGCTCCCCCCCACCCCCCCATCTAACCACCGTGAGATCACATTCCCAACTTGGAGGACCCTCCACTCCACCTGCCGCCGACGCCGCTGTGGCAAGTATTAAAGAAACTAATAGGTCAAAAGTACACCCCAACCTAAATCTCAGTTCTGATTGTAACCTAAACCTATATACCTGTACGAATAAATGAAAGCCCATACGTAGCCAAGCTCAGACCTCCTCCTCACCATGTACTGGCCCCGCACTAAAAGGGAGGGCGGCTGGGTGTTTAATCGTAGGCTGCCTGAAATGGCTGCCCTACGCTAATGGCTTCCCCTATTTACACCCCTAATTCACTACGCCGCCTCGTTGGGATCTCCCCGCCTTTGTTTTTATCCTTTATTTCCCTAATCCTAGCAAAGCCCCCTAAACCCCACATTATTTCAAAATTCCCCGATACTTGAAAAACCCCCAAGCCCAGCATTATTTAACACTTTCATTCCCGTCCAACCCTGTCAGGGCAGCCTCCCCCTCGGCTGTGGGGCCGAAGTCCGGCCTTACTGAACTCTAGTGGCACAGAGATGTCTGACCCTTTTCTGTGTTAATGTAGTGGTGAGCAGTTGCCGGGACATGGGGAGCCTTCCCGCCGGACCCCGACCGATGTGCACTTTATTATGGGACACAAGACTGTAACAACACCCCGAGGTGGGATCTGCTGACCCCGGATTGAATAGAAAGACCCCACTCACCCAAAGAAATAAAAATCAAAGCTATTTATTTTGTAAGTTTTGTATTTGTAAGCTAATATTTGGAAGAAGCCTGAAACGGTTGAGGATGTGTCCTCCACAATGGTGGTAGCATTGTAACCCAGAGCAGCCCCATGGGTGCGGCGGCGGCGGGGGCTGGTCAGTGAGCTCACGGTGAGTTAGCAAGGATGTCTAAAAAGGGGGGGTGCGGTGGGCACACTTGGTGTGCCCTGTCAGTAGCTATGGTGGGTAGGGAGGAGCATATGGCGTATATGTTGTGCTCTCCGGTACCCCCGGTTCACTGGGTTTTTTATTGAGAGTGGGGGGATGCGGTTGGTGTTCTCCTCCTCGGCTGGCCGTCCAGCTGCGTCCACTCCTCCAGTGCCGTTGCCTGCGCTACGCACCCAAGTATGTAGAATGTTGCGAGCGCTATTTATGTGCCCAGATTGTCCGAGCCTTTTACCTTATGGAGATGAAAAAAAAAAAAGAAACCTGGTGAGAAAGGGAAGCCACCCCTGCTGCCAGAATGCTCCGCCCCTGCCGAATCTTTAGGATAAAATGGTTACAAAGCGGGTGTCTGTTGTTTTTTGCCAGCAGCAGCTGATTTGCATCTATCGGTGAGCGAGAGCTCTGATTGGCTGGCTGGAGAATGCAGAGGCGAGCTAGAGAAGGATCAAGATTTTCTCTAGATGCAATAGCGTTCTCATGATTTCCAATCTAGAAATCCTTCTCGTCACCATGGTAGGATCTCAGGGGGCGCTCCTCAACAATGTGCTGGATAGTTTGACCATCTGTCTGCTCCACAGTCACAGGTGGGAGAGTCCTATTTTCCCCACTTCTACATAAAATCTGCACAGACGCCAAAGTTTGTTCTGATACGATTTAGTGTGACCCATGTTTTCCTTGGTAGATTGAAGCTTGGTGGAGGGTTTTGTAAATTAGGGAACATTTGGGGATCACCGTCTACTACATTGACCCAAAGTTTCTCGGACTCAGGACTCCCATCTGGGTCCGGGCAATCGATTCACACCATCTTTTGGCCCTCACCCTAGGAAAAAGAGACTGCGCGTGTACACGTTTAAGGCTAAGTTCACATTTCCGTTGTTTTGTATCAGTCACATGCGTCGCTTGACGCATGTGACTGATGCGCTGTACAACGCTGTACAACGGATGACAAAGAACAGAATTCTTTGTCGGATTCCGTTGTGTGCGGGGGGCGGAGTTCGGGGGGGAGGGGGGGAGCCGAGCGGGGCCGTGGCACGGAGGACGTCAGTGCCGCAGTGACTGCAGGACAGGTGAGTGTGTGTGTGTGTGAGTGTGTGTGTGAGTGTGTGTGAGTGTGTCTGTGTGTGTGTGTGTGTGTGTGTGTGTGTGTGTGTGTGTGTGTGTGTGTGTGAGTGTGTGAGTGTGTGTGTGTGTGTGTGTGTGTGTGTGTGTGTGAGTGTGTGAGTGTGTGTGTGAGTGAGTGTGTGAGTGTGTCTGTGTGTGTGTGTGTGTGTGTGTGTGTATACACATGCTGAATGTGGGAGGGGGCGGAGCCGAGCGGGGGGCGGGGCCAGACGAGGGTGTCAGTGGCAGTGCTTGTCTGCATGGCTGGGGACAGGTGTGTGTGTGTGTGTGTACACACGTGCGGAGTGCGGGAGGGGGCGGGGCCGAGCGGGGAAGTGTCGGCCTCCCTGCACACGTAACCAGACTAAATATCGGGTAACGGCAAAGCACCCGATGTTTACCTTGGTTACCCGATATTTACCTTGGTTACGGGCCTACACCGCTTAGCGCTGGCTCCTTGCACCGTAACCAGGGTAAATATCGGGTAACCAACCAAAGCTGGTGACGTGTGCAGGGAGCCAGAGAGCATGCGCAGCGAAATCCGACGGATCGCGCTGCTCAAAAAACGTTACATGCTGCGTTCCTCCCGCCCGGCGGTCAGTCGTTCCACGACTGATCAGTCGGGCGGAGGGTGCAACGCAGCATCATCAGTCACAATCCGCTGCTCACACAAGTCTATGGGAGCAACGGAATCCGCTAAACGGATTCCGTTGTTTACAAGAGCAGCGGATTGTGACTGATACATTTTAGCGGAAATGTGAACTTAGCCTAAGTGGTAAAAACGCACCACGTCCTTCTAGAAGCCGTGACTTTGGCACCGACAGAGTTCTATCTATTACACTGTTGTCAGAGATGTCAATCTAGGGGAGACCTTCACCGGAAAGATAGAAGTGAGCTTTCCCTTTGTGTAGCTTATATGACCAGGACTGACTACATCTATTCAGGTCCCCTGTAATAAAATTTATACCTGATACCACCTAAATACATTCTGACCCCCCCCCCACCCCCACTAATATTAGAGGGAATTGGTCACCATGTTTTTGCTATGTAATTTGAGAGCAGCACGGCGTAGGGGCTGAGACCCTGATCCGGTGATGTGTCACTTACTGGGCTGTGTGTTTCTTTTTCAATAAAATGAGTGTTTAATCAGCTTGAAAGGATCATTACAGGACTTGGTGTCTCGTACCTTCTTGTCCTGCTGTTCTGTGTAACTCCACCCCCGCCACTGATTAGCGGCTTTCTGTTAATAATATGCAGTGTACAGAGAAGCTGCCAATCAGTATTGTGGACAGGGTTATACATGGCTCAGCATTCTGAGCACTGCTAGGTCAGTCTGCAGCAGAGAAACCAGGGATTGTATCAGAATGACAGCAAACAGCCCAGTAAGTGACTCATCGCCGGAATCAGGGTCCCAGCCCCTACATTGTGCCGCGCTCAGATCATATAGCACAAATCTGCTGACAGATTCCCTTTAACACTATTGTCCAGGCGTCTGATATTGCTGACTTAATCTCAGGACAGATCATCAATATCATCACATGAGTGGGGGTCCGACACGCCCACCATTGCCATACTGATGTTAGGTCATCAAAATGATATGCCCTGACAGCCCCTTCTATAATAGATCCCAGGTGAGAACCAGGCGTACTGACAAGATGTGCCATAAGTGTCTCCAAGATGCGGGTCCCTCCCTGCGCTGGAGCCGGCAAACGGCTGGAGTTTGGGTCAGAGATGAGGAGGGGGCGACGAATACGTGTCTCTCTCCATTCCTTTTCCTGGACTTCCGAAAACAGTGGAGCGCACGTGACAATGGGTATTGACGAGTCATTCCTAACCCCAATTTACGTCCTCGCCTCCCCCGTCCTATTCATCCTCCCCTCTAGGCCCGTAGCTTAAATACTAAACTAAAATAAAGAGACCACGCCAGAGGACGGAAGGAATTGGCCACAGCCGCCTTTTATTTAAACATACAACATATGACCAAAATGATACCGCTATTAAGAGGGGAACGGTCCTCGAAGCCCCCAACAATTCTTTTATTGCGGGCACGGCCCAGCATAGACTTACAAGGTGGCATGACCCCCTAGCCGATTATACTCCTGCTCAGAGGCACTCGCTGCAAAACGAGCTGTCTGATTTTTTACCGCACCCCCACGGGCTCCCCCTTCACCACCCGTGTGGCGTTCTGCCGTCTTCCATTCCATCGAATCCACCTGGGGAGCCCAGAGCCTTTTGAGCTCCCCCCCACCCCCCCATCTAACCACCGTGAGATCACATTCCCAACTTGGAGGACCCTCCACTCCACCTGCCGCCGACGCCGCTGTGGCAAGTATTAAAGAAACTAATAGGTCAAAAGTACACCCCAACCTAAATCTCAGTTCTGATTGTAACCTAAACCTATATACCTGTACGAATAAATGAAAGCCCATACGTAGCCAAGCTCAGACCTCCTCCTCACCATGTACTGGCCCCGCACTAAAAGGGAGGGCGGCTGGGTGTTTAATCGTAGGCTGCCTGAAATGGCTGCCCTACGCTAATGGCTTCCCCTATTTACACCCCTAATTCACTACGCCGCCTCGTTGGGATCTCCCCGCCTTTGTTTTTATCCTTTATTTCCCTAATCCTAGCAAAGCCCCCTAAACCCCACATTATTTCAAAATTCCCCGATACTTGAAAAACCCCCAAGCCCAGCATTATTTAACACTTTCATTCCCGTCCAACCCTGTCAGGGCAGCCTCCCCCTCGGCTGTGGGGCCGAAGTCCGGCCTTACTGAACTCTAGTGGCACAGAGATGTCTGACCCTTTTCTGTGTTAATGTAGTGGTGAGCAGTTGCCGGGACATGGGGAGCCTTCCCGCCGGACCCCGACCGATGTGCACTTTATTATGGGACACAAGACTGTAACAACACCCCGAGGTGGGATCTGCTGACCCCGGATTGAATAGAAAGACCCCACTCACCCAAAGAAATAAAAATCAAAGCTATTTATTTTGTAAGTTTTGTATTTGTAAGCTAATATTTGGAAGAAGCCTGAAACGGTTGAGGATGTGTCCTCCACAATGGTGGTAGCATTGTAACCCAGAGCAGCCCCATGGGTGCGGCGGCGGCGGGGGCTGGTCAGTGAGCTCACGGTGAGTTAGCAAGGATGTCTAAAAAGGGGGGGTGCGGTGGGCACACTTGGTGTGCCCTGTCAGTAGCTATGGTGGGTAGGGAGGAGCATATGGCGTATATGTTGTGCTCTCCGGTACCCCCGGTTCACTGGGTTTTTTATTGAGAGTGGGGGGATGCGGTTGGTGTTCTCCTCCTCGGCTGGCCGTCCAGCTGCGTCCACTCCTCCAGTGCCGTTGCCTGCGCTACGCACCCAAGTATGTAGAATGTTGCGAGCGCTATTTATGTGCCCAGATTGTCCGAGCCTTTTACCTTATGGAGATGAAAAAAAAAAAAGAAACCTGGTGAGAAAGGGAAGCCACCCCTGCTGCCAGAATGCTCCGCCCCTGCCGAATCTTTAGGATAAAATGGTTACAAAGCGGGTGTCTGTTGTTTTTTGCCAGCAGCAGCTGATTTGCATCTATCGGTGAGCGAGAGCTCTGATTGGCTGGCTGGAGAATGCAGAGGCGAGCTAGAGAAGGATCAAGATTTTCTCTAGATGCAATAGCGTTCTCATGATTTCCAATCTAGAAATCCTTCTCGTCACCATGGTAGGATCTCAGGGGGCGCTCCTCAACAATGTGCTGGATAGTTTGACCATCTGTCTGCTCCACAGTCACAGGTGGGAGAGTCCTATTTTCCCCACTTCTACATAAAATCTGCACAGACGCCAAAGTTTGTTCTGATACGATTTAGTGTGACCCATGTTTTCCTTGGTAGATTGAAGCTTGGTGGAGGGTTTTGTAAATTAGGGAACATTTGGGGATCACCGTCTACTACATTGACCCAAAGTTTCTCGGACTCAGGACTCCCATCTGGGTCCGGGCAATCGATTCACACCATCTTTTGGCCCTCACCCTAGGAAAAAGAGACTGCGCGTGTACACGTTTAAGGCTAAGTTCACATTTCCGTTGTTTTGTATCAGTCACATGCGTCGCTTGACGCATGTGACTGATGCGCTGTACAACGCTGTACAACGGATGACAAAGAACAGAATTCTTTGTCGGATTCCGTTGTGTGCGGGGGGCGGAGTTCGGGGGGTAGGGGGGGAGCCGAGCGGGGCCGTGGCACGGAGGACGTCAGTGCCGCAGTGACTGCAGGACAGGTGAGTGTGTGTGAGTGTCTGTGTGTGTGTGTGTGTGTATACACATGCTGAATGTGGGAGGGGGCGGAGCCGAGCGGGGGGCGGGGCCAGACGAGGGTGTCAGTGGCAGTGCTTGTCTGCATGGCTGGGGACAGGTGTGTGTGTGTGTGTGTACACACGTGCGGAGTGCGGGAGGGGGCGGGGCCGAGCGGGGAAGTGTCGGCCTCCCTGCACACGTAACCAGACTAAATATCGGGTAACGGCAAAGCACCCGATGTTTACCTTGGTTACCCGATATTTACCTTGGTTACGGGCCTACACCGCTTAGCGCTGGCTCCTTGCACCGTAACCAGGGTAAATATCGGGTAACCAACCAAAGCTGGTGACGTGTGCAGGGAGCCAGAGAGCATGCGCAGCGAAATCCGACGGATCGCGCTGCTCAAAAAACGTTACATGCTGCGTTCCTCCCGCCCGGCGGTCAGTCGTTCCACGACTGATCAGTCGGGCGGAGGGTGCAACGCAGCATCATCAGTCACAATCCGCTGCTCACACAAGTCTATGGGAGCAACGGAATCCGCTAAACGGATTCCGTTGTTTACAAGAGCAGCGGATTGTGACTGATACATTTTAGCGGAAATGTGAACTTAGCCTAAGTGGTAAAAACGCACCACGTCCTTCTAGAAGCCGTGACTTTGGCACCGACAGAGTTCTATCTATTACACTGTTGTCAGAGATGTCAATCTAGGGGAGACCTTCACCGGAAAGATAGAAGTGAGCTTTCCCTTTGTGTAGCTTATATGACCAGGACTGACTACATCTATTCAGGTCCCCTGTAATAAAATTTATACCTGATACCACCTAAATACATTCTGACCCCCCCCCCCCCACCCCCACTAATATTAGAGGGAATTGGTCACCATGTTTTTGCTATGTAATTTGAGAGCAGCACGGCGTAGGGGCTGAGACCCTGATCCGGTGATGTGTCACTTACTGGGCTGTGTGTTTCTTTTTCAATAAAATGAGTGTTTAATCAGCTTGAAAGGATCATTACAGGACTTGGTGTCTCGCACCTTCTTGTCCTGCTGTTCTGTGTAACTCCACCCCCGCCACTGATTAGCGGCTTTCTGTTAATAATATGCAGTGTACAGAGAAGCTGCCAATCAGTATTGTGGACAGGGTTATACATGGCTCAGCATTCTGAGCACTGCTAGGTCAGTCTGCAGCAGAGAAACCAGGGATTGTATCAGAATGACAGCAAGCAGCCCAGTAAGTGACTCATCGCCGGAATCGGGGTCCCAGCCCCTACATTGTGCCGCGCTCAGATCATATAGCACAAATCTGCTGACAGATTCCCTTTAACACTATTGTCCAGGCGTCTGATATTGCTGACTTAATCTCAGGACAGATCATCAATATCATCACATGAGTGGGGGTCCGACACGCCCACCATTGCCATACTGATGTTAGGTCATCAAAATGATATGCCCTGACAGCCCCTTCTATAATAGATCCCAGGTGAGAACCAGGCGTACTGACAAGATGTGCCATAAGTGTCTCCAAGATGCGGGGCCCTCCCTGCGCTGGAGCCGGCAAACGGCTGGAGTTTGGGTCAGAGATGAGGAGGGGGCGACGAATACGTGTCTCTCTCCATTCCTTTTCCTGGACTTCCGAAAACAGTGGAGCGCGCGTGACAATGGGTATTGACGAGTCATTCCTAACCCCAATTTACGTCCTCGCCTCCCCCGTCCTATTCATAATCCCCTCTAGGCCCGTAGCTTAAATACTAAACTAAAATAAAGAGACCACGCCAGAGGACGGAAGGAATTGGCCACAGCAGCCTTTTATTTAAACATACAATGTGGCACCCCAGGGTTGCCACAGTAACAACACAAAGGGTTAACTCCCCACACACAACACCAAGACCTCCTGGCCAGAAGGGGGAGACCAAGCTGCTTCCCTGTATATTCTGGTGGAGGGAGGAAATGGTCAGGAGTAGTTTCGTTTTGGAAGTTCAGTGCAGAGCACTGAGGAGACAGGATCTCTGCAGGTTGGAAGCTGGCTTTAGCTCACCTCAGGATCCACTGACCAATTCCAGGCCTAGCTGAGGGTCTGAGGAAAGGAGAAAGCGTACACAGAGGAACATTCCTGGGAGACAGAGCATTGCTGAGATCACCCCAGTGGAGCACACAGAACGGATGCTGGATCCGAGACTGCAGGTTACATGCTGCACAGTTACCACCAGAGAAGTGAAGATTCCAGATCTTTCACCTGTACCACAGACACAAGCAACAAACGCAGAGTTCAGGAACATACAAGTAAGGACTCGAGTTGCCTGTCAGGTCGGTACCTAGGAGCAGAGCAGAGCACAGCCGGCTGCATAGTTCACTCAGCAGCGGGGCCACAGACACACAGTGCAGGCAAGGAAGCCAAAACGGCCCGGCTGGGTGGGAGAAGCCCTGAACCCCTCACAGACTCCGTGGACAGTACTCTGCTGAATGCCATCTACAGTAAAGGACAAAGAAACTGCAAAACCGTGAGTCTGCCTGTTTATTGTGCTCGTGTCCTGCACTCCCCCCATAGACTAACACACTGCCCCGGGGAAAAGGCTCTACCCGTGGGGAGCCGTCCCATCTCAAGCTGCCTTCCATCACCCCGGAGGTTCTGCAGCAGCGGTGGTCATCTCTGATCACATTCCACGGGTGGCGTCACGAACATAACCCCCCTTTTTATTGTGGAACCAGGGAGCACGGACCGGGCCACGACACCGTGATCCCCTTTCCAGAAGCAACCCCTTGGCCCGGTTCTGGGTATCCCCTTAACCCCTGGCGACACAACTTTGGCGTCACGAACAGGATGCGGACTGGACCCGGCTGCAACCCGGGTGATGTGCGCCTGTAAAGACTTATTGCATCGCATAAAAGACTTGCACTGTGAATTGTTGCAACAAAGAACGGACTTTAAACTTTGCAAAGATACCTGGAAAAATCCAAAAACATCATTGGTAAAATTTTCCAGGCGCCATCTTTAATCACGCCATTAGCTGCTACGCGCGGGAGAACAGCGCGCCTAAACTAAGACTCCGCCCACTGCTTGCGGAGGAGGTGCGCTCGGTGCTGCGACCCGAACGAAAACGCAGAAAAGTGTCCCAGGCTTGCTGTCAAGAAGACTGGTGAAATTAACTAAGGGGGCGCAAAGATGTCGCAGCAGGGAGACGCTGTTGTACCCGGCGGTGTAGCGGCACCTATCATGCCGTTCCTGATGCCGTACACCCCGGGTGCAGTGTGGCTGCCGCAGTATTCAGGTGAGCCCAACACACTTAATGACTTTATCGGAAAGCTAAAAATCTACTACAGCATGTACCCCCTGACAGAAACCCAGCGTGTTGGTATGCTTATGGGACAGTTAACTGGCAATGCCCAGCGGGAGGCTACATCCTGGCCGGACGATGCAAAGGACACTGTAGAGCATATAGTAGCTGGACTAAAAGCAGCTTTTGAATCCACTGCTGGCAGCCGAGCTAAAATGAGGTTCTTTGGATGCAAGCAAAAACCTAGAGAGAGCGCAAGAGACTTTGCCTTAAACTTGCAGGAGGCGCTCAGAGCACTTAAATTAGCAGAACCTGCCTTAGTTCTCGGAGCATATAAGCTGCTGATAGACCAATTCCTGGATGGACTCTCATCCCCTTCCCACCGGGGACAACTGAGCATGATGGTGATCCAGGATCCAGGACTAACATTTGCCCAGCTAAAGGATAGAGCCATCCGCCTCCAGCAGGTGGAGGAGCCGCAGGATATAGACTCTGTTCAACACCTTACAGTGGCACCCCAGCAGCCGGTAGTGCTGGTGACATCGGCCATGTCAGCGGCTGCTGCTAACCACCTGGAGCCCATCACTAATGAGGCTCTCCATCAAAAGCTTGAAGCCCTTACAGACACTGTTGCTTCCATGGCTAGAATCGTCCAGGAGCTGCGTGGATCCAAGTCTGCACCCAAGATTGAGCTGGCGACCAGCAAGGAGGATGTCCCATGGATGAGGCCTAGGAGATACCAAGCGACGAGAGGACGACCCAGCGACCGCTACCAGCCGGATGGACAGCCCATTTGCCGCCGTTGCAATGAGCCAGGTCACTTTGCCCGTGAATGTGCTTTAAATGGGGATCCCCTGGGGAGGCGGGCCGCTCCTCAGGAATGAACTCTCAAGGTCCTTCACCCTGGCACGACAAGTATGTGGGGGGACGTCCAGTCATCCCCATCGTGCTGGATGGCATTCCGCTCAACGCCTTGCTGGACACTGGTTCCCAAATATCATCAATTCCGCATGTCCTTTATAAGAGGTACTGGGCTGATTCAGACGTTAGCAGTGGTCCATCTAATGTTGCATTGAATATATGGGCTAGCAATGGTGAATTAGTACCGCAGGTTGGTTTCAGAGAAATGACCATTAAGATTGGGAGAGTAGAATTGCAGAATCAGGGTATTATCATTGTTGATGTTGACCGACGAGAACGTGAACCAACTATGCTGCTAGGAATGAATGTAATTGAAAATTGATTTGCAGAGGTAATTACTGTCTTGCAGCAGATCGTCGAGACTGCCAAACCTGGGCAACAGAGACTCCTGCAGAAGGAAATTAAAGCCTTGATGCTGAAGCAGCAGGTAGAAATGTCAGGAGGTGAAATTGGCAGTGCAAGGGTAAGTGACCCAATACCTATTGTAATTCCTCCCAAAACAGAAATGCTGGTCTGGTGTAGAGCCGCAATAGGCATCAGAGGGCGAGACTATCAGGCCCTGGTAGAACCCGTGTACTCAGACAGTAGGCCCACTGTACTGACGGCCAGAGGAATAGTTGAGGTACATCGGGGAAGAGTGCCAATACGCCTTCTAAATTGTGGGGAAGATGAGGTCACCCTACCAAAGTATGCTACCATGGCTAAGCTATATACGGTTGATAACAACGCCATCACCACCGTTGAGCCCTTGAAGCCGTCAAATCAGGCGGAGGACAATGGCTCAGAGGGAAAGCTGGAGGATTGGTGCCAAAAGCTACATGTAGGTACCGATTCTACACCCTCCCATCAAAAGCATGGAGTATACAGGGTAGTGAAGGAATATGAACAAATATTCAGCAAACACCCATTAGACTTTGGGCAGATCAAAGGGGTAGAGCACACTATACCCACAGGTAACCATCCACCCATAAAGGAGAGGTATAGACCAGTACCACCGGCTCACTACCAATGCGCCAAAGACATGCTCAAAGAAATGAAAGAAGCAGGAGTAATAAGAGACAGTTGTAGCCCCTGGGCAGCCCCACTAGTGCTAGTTAAGAAAAAAGATGGGACCATGAGGATGTGTGTAGACTACAGACGGATCAACCGCATTACACACAAGGATGCATACCCATTACCTAGGATAGAAGAGTCATTGGCTGCATTAAAATCCGCTACTTACTTTTCCACCCTAGATCTGACTAGTGGGTATTGGCAAGTTCCTGTGGCAGAGGCTGATAAGGAGAAGACAGCATTCACCACACCGATGGGCCTCTGTGAGTTCAATTGTATGCCGTTTGGACTCTGCAACGCACCTGGAACCTTCCAGCGAATGATGGAGTGCTGCCTAGGACATAAGAACTTTGAAACTGTCCTCCTGTACCTGGATGACGTCATAGTCTACTCCAAGACCTATGAACAGCATCTACAAGACCTGGCAGAAGTGTTTGAAGCCTTATCTGGATATGGCATGAAAATCAAGCCATCCAAGTGTCACCTTCTAAAGTCAAGGGTACAGTACCTGGGACATGTCGTGAGCTCAGAAGGGGTAGCACCAGATCCTGAAAAAGTTACCGTGATCAGAGATTGGCCGAGACCCACCAGCGTGAAAGAGGTGAGGCAATTCCTGGGACTGGTAGGCTACTATAGAAGATTTATAAAAGGGTTCACGAAGCTAGCAGCTCCCCTTCAAGACATCCTGGTAGGACAGTCAAAGAAGTCTGCAGCCCGAAATCCTCCTTTCCAGTGGAGTGATGAGAGAGAAGAGTCCTTTAAGAAGTTGAAGTGGGCACTGACAGTAGAAGAGATCCTGGCATATCCAGATTACCATCAACCCTTCATTTTGTACACGGATGCCAGCAACGTAGGACTGGGAGCAGTATTGTCTCAAAAGCAGGAAGGCAAGGAGAAAGTTATTGCCTTTGCAAGCAGGAAGCTCCGGCCTACAGAAAGAAACCCAGAGAATTACAGCTCCTTCAAGTTAGAACTACTGGCAGTAGTTTGGGCTGTAACAGAGCGTTTCAAACACTACCTGGCAGCTGCAGAATTTACCATCTTTACTGACAACAATCCGTTGACCCACCTGGACTCTGCAAAACTAGGTGCGCTGGAACAGCGATGGATAGCCCGACTGTCAAACTACAACTTTGTCATCAAGTACAGGGCAGGCCACAAGAATGGGAATGCAGATGCCTTATCCCGGATGCCACACTCGGGGAACGTGGAAGAGGAACCGGAGGGACTGGAAGAAATTGAGCTACCGGCCTTTCACCGTCCTAAGGTGGGACAGTACCAACCGAGTGTCTACCAAAAACAACAGCAGGCAACTCTCAACCCATTAGCACACCACGGATGGGCTGACACACAAGACAGCGATCCAGCTGTGAAGCTAGTGAAAGAACTGCTTACACAACAAGGTGCATACCCTAATCAGAATGCCCCAGCTGAGACACAACATCTCTGGAAAGAGAGAGGTAAATTGTTCCTGTACCAAGGGAAGCTCTGTAGAAGGCACACCAATCCAAAAACGCATGAGTTGGTCTGGCAGATCATTGTGCCCAAGAGAGACGTCAAGATGGTTCTGGAAGCTTACCACAACGGTGCTGGTCATTTTGGTTGGAAAAAGTTGGAAGTGCTCTTAAGAGAAAGATTCTACTGGGTTGGCATGAGAAAATCAATTGAAGATTGGTGTAGAAAATGCGGACCATGCAACCTCAGAAGAAAGGATCAACAGAACCAGAGAGCTCCACTCCAGTCCATAGTAACCAAGCAACCACTCGAGCTAGTCGCATTAGACCACGTCAAGTTGTCACCAAGCCGGTCCGGCTATGTCTATGCCTTAACCATCGTGGACCATTACTCACGCTTCTTAGTGGTGGTACCCGTGAAAGACCTTACAGCTAGAACAGCAGCTAAAGCATTCCAGACGTACTTTTGCAGACCCCATGGTTACCCAGAACAAGTCCTTGCAGATCAAGGTCCAGCTTTTGAATCACAGATTTTCCAAGAATTCTGCAACATGTATGGCTGTAAGAAGATCCGCACAACAGCATACCATCCCCAAACAAATGGCTTATGTGAGAAGATGAACCATATTGTGATTGACCTGTTGAAGACCTTACCAGAGTCAGAAAGAAATCAATGGCCAGAGAAATTGCCAGACTTGGTGGACTTGTACAATCATGTCCCGGTGAGTTCTACAAACTGCACCCCCGCTTACCTTATGCGTGCAAGGCCCGGTAAACTGCCAATTGATTTAGATATGGGAATTCTGAAGCCAGATGCGGAAGTTCAAGAATCCAATTGGGATACCCTACGTCAGCAGCAGTATCGCCAAGTACAAGAGTGCGTAGAAAAAAGTCTCCAACAAGCTAGGGGAAGACAGGAGAGAACCTTCAATCAGCATGCTCTAGCAACCCCATTGCAACCTGGTGACCAAGTTCTCAAGAGGAAACGGCGCACAAACAAATTGGATAATCAGTGGGAAACCACCCCATATACAGTCTTACCATCCAGTATGGATAATCCCAAAGTGTGTCTCATCAGTAAGGATGAAGGAAGGACATCAGCTGTCGTGTCAAGAGATCAACTCAAACCATGTCCTGAAACCCTGAAGACACCAGAAGTCACCTTACCCATACAGGTACAACCTGTCAAGAAGGAAGAAGATGTATTCCATACAGTCTTAGGAGATTTCCCAAAAACATGGCCAAATTACTATGGAGCAGTAGTAGTCCCAATGATCGCCTTCCCTCAAGTGGTGGAACCACAATCAGAACCCATTCCACAAGAAGTCTCAAGACAAGAAGAACTGGAAGTCGAAACCGTAGAGGAAGAACAGATTCCTGGTCCCAGTGAGCTTGCCAGTCCTACAGTCAGCCCCCCATCCTCACAAGTACCAGAAACACCAAATAGGTACACTTCCACCCACACCATTATGCTAAGTACACCCAGTACACCAACAGTACGCAGATCACAGCGTAGTACTCAGGGTCAGATACCAGCAAGATATAAAGACTAATGTGGAATTGCATATAAAATGTACATATGTTATAATGTTTATATGAAAAACCGTAACAGTTTAGTGTACAGTAAAGGTGAGAGAAGAGTGGTGTAAGGTGGCAGCACGGAGAGTTACAACTTGATCACATTGTTGGTGGCCCGAGGGCCGTGAGGTCTACTGCACTTATGACCAGAGTAGAGACACCTTTAAGAAGTGTTTGTTGATTGAAATGTTTATTTAATTGCAACGTTAAGACCAAAAGCCCAGTACCTACAGAGACTATACTGTATGAACACTTATATATTCATGAACATTTTGGACTCTTTTTGAGCTTTAAGGTTTTTGTATTTTTCCTTTTGAGACTCTGTATTTATATATACACTTATTGTTGATAACTTGTTTGTTTGTTTCACAGTCCCGGAGTACTGTTCTTCACTAAGGGGGAATGTGGCACCCCAGGGTTGCCACAGTAACAACACAAAGGGTTAACTCCCCACACACAACACCAAGACCTCCTGGCCAGAAGGGGGAGACCAAGCTGCTTCCCTGTACATTCTGCTGGGGGGGAGGAAATGGTCAGGAGTAGTTTCGTTTTGGAAGTTCAGTGCAGAGCACTGAGGAGAAAGGATCTGTAGGTTGGAAGCTGGCTTTAGCTCACCTCAGGATCCACTGACCAATTCCAGGCCTAGCTGAGGGTCTGAGGAAAGGAGAAAGCGTACACAGAGGAACATTCCTGGGAGACAGAGCATTGCTGAGATCACCCCAGTGGAGCACACAGAACGGATGCTGGATCCGAGACTGCAGGTTACATGCTGCACAGTTACCACCAGAGAAGTGAAGATTCCAGATCTTTCACCTGTACCACAGACACAAGCAACAAACGCAGAGTTCAGGAACATACTAGTAAGGACTCGAGTTGCCTGTCAGGTCGGTACCTAGGAGCAGAGCAGAGCAGAGCCAGCTGCATAGTTCACTCAGCAGCGGGGCCACAGACACACAGTGCAGGCAAGGAAGCCAAAATGGCCCGGCTGGGTGGGAGAAGCCCTGAACCCCTCACAGACTCCGTGGACAGTACTCTGCTGAATGCCATCTACATGAAAATCATAGAACAGTGTAACTGGATCTTAACAATGGTAAAAGGCAAAGACTTCTGGAAGCATAAATGGATACAAAGGAGGAAGAAGTCATTCATTTAGAAAGCCATGGAACCCATAGGGTGGAGGGGCGACATGACTAGAGGGAAGGGAAGGAGTGATGGGGTTAATGGAAACAGGAATGGTTTGTTTATAAGGCAGAATAAAAGGGATTGGTGGGTAGGAGGAGTTCCCTGGAGGAAGAGGTGGGACAGTTGAGGGGTGTAAGTAAAGGACTTTGACTTACCCCCTCTCTCTTGACTTCCGGATATGGAACGATCTGACTGGAGAGGTTCCTATAAGGTGTCAGGACGTCACCTTCTATTTCTCCATGGAGGAGTGGGAGTATTTAGAAGGACACAAAGATCTGTACAAGGACGTCATAATGGAGGTTCCCCAGCCCCTCACATCACCAGACTTCCGGATATGGAACGATCCGGACGTGCGACAGGATGGCTGCTACCCGGGACCAGCGGATTCATCATGGCAGTGCACGGGCCCCTGGCAGCGCGGTCCCACGCCTTGGCTGCTGGGGGTTAACCCGTTGGCACTTTCCCCTCGCTCCCCTGTCAGCTGCGGGCGGCGTCCCCCCTCCCTCATATCTCAGGTACTTGCCGTGTGCGGGGGGAGCGAGGAGGAGATGTGAGAGCCCCTTCGGGGACCCTCCGCGGTAGGACGTGGGCAGGGCAGTACTCAGCTGCTGCTCCGGCCGCGGGAGGAATCTCCGTCCGGGCCGCGGCAGCCGGGAGGGGGGCGTGGCTTGTCTGCGGCCTATTTCCGGTCCGAGCCGCGGCCTGGATTGCTGGATGCGGCGGCTCCCGGACGGGGAGAGCGCCCGGCGGTGACAGAGGCCAGCTTTACCCCTCGCGGACAGTGGGGGGGGCCGCGGAGCTGCAGCCAGTGGTGGGTCCGGCACCAGGGCAGGCGGGCCTGGGGCGACGGGTGCCCAGGAGGCGTCGGTGAGTGGGGGTGACGGCAGGGGCCCTGCGGTTTCTGCTTGGTCACCCAGATCAGGTTGCAGCTCCCGGCCGCGGCGGTCTCCCCCAGGAGGGGGAGGGCCCAGCGGACAGAGGCTTTCATGGGGCCCAGGAGGGCTGGATGCGGCGGCTCCTGGCCAGGAGAGCGCCCGGCGAGGACGGAGGCCAGCGTTACCCCCCTTCCCCCGTGGGTGGAGGGGGGGTGGCCGGGGGGCTGCAGCCAGCAAGGGGTCCGGCACCAGGGCAGGCGAGCCTGGTGCGACGGATGCCCGGGAGGCGTCGGTACGTGGGGGTGACGGCGGGGACCCTGCGGTCCCCGCCTGGTCACCCAGAGCAGGCGTGCAGATCCCGGCAGCGGCGGTCTCCCCCAGGGGGGCGAGGACCCGGCGGACGGATGCCTTCTGGGCCCAGGTGGGCAGGAGGCTGGCGGCTCTGGATGGGAGTCTGCTGGCAGCGGGTCGGGCCACAGGTACCCCCTGTCCTTGCAGGCAGCAGGGGGGGGTCGGGCCAGAAGATGGGGCCCGCGGTGGCAGCCCGTGGGTCGGGACGGTTTCCGGGGTTGTCGCCGCGGGACAGAAGATGGAGCTTGGAGGATGGTGCCCACGCGGCGTACCAGGAGGACGGCCGTGGTGGTGGCAGCGCTTCGGCGGCGTCTGCATTACATGAGCCAGAGGCGGTCGGCTCCAGCGAGGAGGAGGAGGAAGCAGCGACGGAAGAATCAGACGTCTGGATGGCGTGACTTTTATTCCAGGATACGCCGGGTCGCGGTCGGGTGAGACGGCCGTGGATTCGGCAGGGTTGGGGCGCAGTTGGTGGGGGGGGCGGCTGCGGACACGGCAGCGCCGAGTGGGTTTGTGTTTTGACAAGGTATGGGGTTTACTGCAGTGGTGTATACGGTTGTGGAGGGTGCGCATGCACCGCCGGCGGCATGGACGGGATCGGTGGTTAGTAGGCGCAGGTGCGGCAGGCAGAGTGAGGGCGCATGAGGCGGCAGGGGAGCATTTTCGGGCAGAGGCGGCAAGGGCTGTGACAGAGTGAGTGGTGAGGAGCGAAGAGGGGGATGAGGTGGTGCATTGGGCTGACAGTGGTCAAGTGTGAGAGTTATGGGTGCTTCAAAGGCCCGCTGGGGGGGGGCTCACTTGCTGGAGGATGTGAGGGATAAGATTTGAATGGGGGAACGTGTAGCAATAGTTTCGCTGCTCCCCCTGGAACAGTTTCACCTGGATTAGGTTAAGCCAAGTGATTCCAGGAAGGATAAGTAGAGGGAGGGGAGCGCCGGTGGAGGCTCACCCCTCGTACATTTGCAACGTGGCTGCGGGCATTTGCGTTTTTGGCAAGGGTATCGGGGGAAGGAATTGGGTAATTGGTTCGGCATGGTTCGGTTATATGGATCCATTTGGGGTGGCTTGTTTAGGTCATATGGCGGTTTAGTCTGGCTTCAGTACGCCGTGTAATTTCAGCAAGGGAAGGTGTTGCGTGCCAGTATGCGGTAGGAGCATACGGGCACATCCTTATGGCTGCAGTGGATGGCGGCTCCTAGTCAGCCCCCCCCCTTTTGGGGGGTAGTTGGCTGTTCGGGGCGTGGAACCCGGCGACACGGTCGATGAGGGGTTTTTGGGGGGAATAGAATGATGGGTGGTGCAGATTTGGCGCGGACGGTTGTCTTAAGCATACGTGTTGGGTTGTGGTAAGGAACATAGTAATTCTGCGTCTTTCTATTTATATTGGTGGATCTTTGCCTCCTTATTGGAAGTTTGTGCTGGGCTAGGGGACACCTGGTGGTTGTCAGTGGAAAGAGGGGTCAGGACGTGGCTTTGGGCAGGATGGGTGGGCCATTCGGGGCCCTCCTTGTCATGATTGGGTTTCTCTGTTGGTGGGTAGTGCCGGAAATGAGCTGTATATAGATGTATATATTTCAGCTTGTTCAAAACGTATCTTATCTGGAGGAGTCATCGGTGTATGCCTGCTTGGCTCCAGAATTGTCGGCGGTTTATTATGTGTCGTTGGACAGAGGGTGGGATTTGGTAAAGGCGGTGAGCCGTGGAGCATTGATGGCAAAGGTGGATTTGGAGGCGGCATTTAGGTTGTTACTGGTCCACCCTGCTAGCTAGCAGTTCTGGTGCTGCGGTGGGGAGGGGAGTTATTATTATGCTGATCGGTGGGGGCTAATGGGTTTTGTCCCATTTTATGTTCCGTTGGGGGCGGTTATTTCTTTGTGGAGTGGTTTGTGCGTGGTGTGTCCCAGCTTACACCTCTTATTCATTATAGGTTGATTCTCTTTACATCGGGTTGGCGGGTTGATGATTCGTTGAGGTTGTTTGTTTCATTGCAGATGGTGGTGGATACTCTTTTGGGCCTGTTGGCGCAGGCGAAGACTGAGGGTCCAACGCCAGTGATACAGTTTGTGGGGGATAAAGTTTGATGTTATGGTCAGAGAGGTAGGATTCGAAGGTAATGGTGTGGTCCTATGGGCTGCGATAGAGGCAGTTAGGTCAGCTAAGACGGTGCGGTTTCAGGCGGTGCAGTCTTTGCAGGGGCGGTCGAACCACGGGTGCAGAGTTACGCCGCTGGGGGGCGTGTCTGCTGGACGGCTGGCGATGGCTGCGCCAAGGGTGCAGCCATCGGATCATTTGTGTGTGGTCACGAAGGAGATCAATGACGATCTGATGGTGTAGGAGGTTTTTTCTTACGGCGACTTAGTGGCCGCGGATTGTGGCTGGGTAAGGTGGTGTCTGATGGAACGTAGCTGCGGTACTCGGATGCAGCGGGTCCAGTTGGTTTTCTGGTTGGGCATTGTGGGGTAGCGCTTCCAATCGGTGGTAGTAGTCGGGTTGGGGAGGTTGGCAGTTTTTCCAAGAGGAAGGTGTGCTGTCATTCTGACTATCAGTTGGTGGAGAATTCGATTAATAGTTGGTTTGCTAATCCTGGGGCCAAGGGTGGCGTACTTGCGACAGTTGGTTTCGCAATTGTATGCGTTTAAAAAAAAAAAAAAAAAAATGGTATGCGTGGCGCAACCAGTACTGGGGTTCGCCAAGGGAATAGCAGCTGCTTTGTTTCCTTCCAGTTCTGCAGGTCTCGGGAGTTGAGGCCGCGTAACAGACGAGGTGGGCACGGTGTGTCCTGAGGGCTTGTGGAGTCTGGTGTGGCTGTGTTGGGGAGCGGCTCGGTGCCCAGTGACTGAGGTTATTTGGGGCTGATATCCAGAAGTGTGGGTGGCGCGGATAACGTTGTTTGGGACAATGTGTGAAGAAGGCCCGGTGGAGTATTTGGTGGGGGCGTTGGCAGTGGTGATTAACGGTTTTCAGGCTGCTAGGCCGGCGTCAGCAGTGGAGCAGAGGGTGGCGGCTGTGGCTGTCTTGTTGAGGATTAGATGTGGAGAGATGTTTTTTCGCAGGATCTTAGTGCGCGGCAGGCCTTGAAGGGTTTGGTCGTACGGGTGTGAAGCAGCGGGATACAAGGGTCCGTCTCCGTTGTTTTGTGGCAGCGTTTGGTGAGTGGTTTGTGGTGGCTATGTTCATCTGAGCACGAGCAGGTTTTGTTTCCCTTGTCCAAAACGGTTTGTGTTAGCCTTTTGGGAGGCTTTGAGATTGTGGGGTTGGTCAGCCCATCTACGGTTAGGAGCGGAGGTTGGATGTTGGAGGATGTGTCCGAGGTGGTGCAGTGGGTTGAGCGCCGGCTTTGTCGCTCACCGAATCAGATTAGGCGGGTGGTGAAGGTTGGTGTTGTTATACGCGGTCCCGGGTGCGGAATTTATGTTGTGAGGACGCCCAGGATCATTATTGTGTCGTGTTTGTTAAGGTACCATTTTGTGGCAGCGCTGCAGACTGGATTGCAGGTGGCGGGGGTGGGCGCCCGGAATACTACGGGTTGTCTTCCTTCTGGATTGGGCTTCCACGGAGGCCCCTCGGTGGGCTCAGAAAAGGGGTGGTGAGAAGTATTGGGAGGTGGGAGTCCTCTTGTTTCGGTGTTACGTTGGCCTCAGTTGTTATCGGGTTAAGGCCAATGGGGGCGTTTGAGTCTTTTGGGAGTGGAATGGGTTGGCGTAACAGGTTGGTGTTATCTGTGGGTTTATAACCTCTGGGTTTTGTGGTGAGGGTGTGCCTCATTTGGATATTTGGGCATTCGTTGGTTCTCGGGGCCTCGACGGTCTGAGGCTCGCCCAAATTTTGCCAGTGGGGTCTGGACGGGTCGATGGTACTGGTCCAGTGAGTGGGAGGCAGCGATTAGGTATCTCGAGAAGTTATTTATGAATGTTTTAAAAAAAAAAAAAAATTGTTGGTTTGTTGCATTGTGGAAGACATACCCGGGCTTAATCGTGGGGTAGTTTTTGATAGTGTGACCGGTTTGGAATGGCGTGTGGCTTGTGCGGTAGGCAGTATCAATCGAGCCTTTATTGGGGGGCGGTGCCTAAAGTTGGTGGCGCTGAACTGGTGGTTTTGGTGATGCGATGGGGGTGCATCTTAACGTTCTTGGTGCTGTTTGTGGACGCTGGGATTGCGTGGAGGTGTGGTACAAGCTTTTGGTGTGTGGCGGGTCCAGGCCACGTAAGGAGTCACGTGCCCTGTCCTGTGGCGGGGGGTAGGTCTGGTCCAGAGGCGGTTGAAGGCAATGGTAACTGGACAGAGAGACACCATCTTGGTATGGTGGCTCCAGGTTCCGGGATGTTGCAGGCACGGGGTTCTGCAAAGTTGGAGGGTTAATCCGTAGGTGATTAATACCTCATCTCTGGGTCGGTGTGTTGCGGCCAGGGATACTGGGGTGAGAAGTGGTTCCTGGACTGGGCCTACTCAGGGTTGTATATTTACTGCATTGGTTACTGTGTTACCTATTGTTATTTGTTGGGGTCGCCCGTTGGACGGCGCCCCCTTGTGTTAGTATGTAAATAATAGGTAATAAAGGCTGCTGTGGCCAATTTTAAACCAAGTCACATGTAGTTCGTGTATTATTTACAGATGGTATTGGTGGGTAACACACATACAGCACGACTGGAGAATCCTTCCTCAATGGTCAAGAAAGCCATGGAACCCATAGGGTGGAGGGGCGACATGACTAGAGGGAAGGGAAGGAGTGATGGGGTTAATGGAAACAGGAATGGTTTGTTTATAAGGCAGAATAAAAGGGATTGGTGGGTAGGAGGAGTTCCCTGGAGGAAGAGGTGGGACAGTTGAGGGGTGTAAGTAAAGGACTTTGACTTACCCCCTCTCTCTTGACTTCCGGATATGGAACGATCCCCGCCCACCCTCCCTTGTGTTTAATACCGAGGGGAATTTTGTCTGGGTTGTTTCTTTGTCACAGCAGCGGGGGGTAGGTCTGGTCCAGAGGCGGTTGAAGGCAATGGTAACTGGACAGAGAGACACCATCTTGGTATGGTGGCTCCAGGTTCCGGGATGTTGCAGGCACGGGGTTCTGCAAAGTTGGAGGGTTAATCCGTAGGTGATTAATACCTCATCTCTGGGTCGGTGTGTTGCGGCCAGGGATACTGGGGTGAGAAGTGGTTCCTGGACTGGGCCTACTCAGGGTTGTATATTTACTGCATTGGTTACTGTGTTACCTATTGTTATTTGTTGGGGTCGCCCGTTGGACGGCGCCCCCTTGTGTTAGTATGTAAATAATAGGTAATAAAGGCTGCTGTGGCCAATTTTAAACCAAGTCACATGTAGTTCGTGTATTATTTACAGATGGTATTGGTGGGTAACACACATACAGCACGACTGGAGAATCCTTCCTCAATGGTCATGCCAAGGTGCCTACATGCCTCGAAGTTAGAAGCAGAAAGTAATCAAAATGCACAAGTGTGCAGATAAAAATACTTTTAATGAACAACAAGTACAGTATAAAGGCATAGATGTGAGCATAAATAAGTTACACAGACATAGGGGGTGATAAGAATCCCCACATGTGAATGCATGCGAATCGTATCAATCAAGTTACTTGTAGCTCACTGGCATGGTCAGTGCTGAAGGCATATAACAACATAGTGCAGACAACAAAGGTACCAGCCGAAAAAATCAACAAGCCGGCTACACATTATAGGTAAAACAAGTTGACAATGCAGCAAAAGACCAGAGGCCAGTATAGAGCTTACCAGGGTAACAGGAGGAAAAAGCGTGCAGACACACACAGGGAAAGTCCCTGGTAAGCTCTATACTATACTATACATTAAAAGTATTTTTATCTGCACACTTGTGCATTTTGATTACTTTCTGCTTCTAACTTCGAGGCATGTAGGCACCTTGGCAAAATGAATGACTTCTTCCTCCTTTGTATCCATGAATGCCATCTACAGTAAAGGACAAAGAAACTGCAAAACCGTGAGTCTGCCTGTTTATTGTGCTCGTGTCCTGCACTCCCCCCATAGACTAACACACTGCCCCGGGGAAAAGGCTCTACCCGTGGGGAGCCGTCCCATCTCAAGCTGCCTTCCATCACCCCGGAGGTTCTGCAGCAGCGGTGGTCATCTCTGATCACATTCCACGGGTGGCGTCACGAACATAACCCCCCTTTTTATTGTGGAACCAGGGAGCACGGACCGGGCCACGACACCGTGATCCCCTTTCCAGAAGCAACCCCTTGGCCCGGTTCTGGGTATCCCCTTAACCCCTGGCGACACAACAACATATGACCAAAATGATACCGCTATTAAGAGGGGAACGGTCCTCGAAGCCCCCAACAATTCTTTTATTGCGGGCACGGCCCAGCATAGACTTACAAGGTGGCATGACCCCTAGCCGATTATACTCCTGCTCAGAGGCACTCGCTGCAAAACGAGCTGTCTGATTTTTTACCGCACCCCCACGGGCTCCCCCTTCACCACCCGTGTGGCGTTCTGCCGTCTTCCATTCCATCGAATCCACCTGGGGAGCCCAGAGCCTTTTGAGCTCCCCCCCACCCCCCCATCTAACCACCGTGAGATCACATTCCCAACTTGGAGGACCCTCCACTCCACCTGCCGCCGCCGCCGCTGTGGCAAGTATTAAAGAAACTAATAGGTCAAAAGTACACCCCAACCTAAATCTCAGTTCTGATTGTAACCTAAACCTATATACCTGTACGAATAAATGAAAGCCCATACGTAGCCAAGCTCAGACCTCCTCCTCACCATGTACTGGCCCCGCACTAAAAGGGAGGGCGGCTGGGTGTTTAATCGTAGGCTGCCTGAAGTGGCTGCCCTACGCTAATGGCTTCCCCTATTTACACCCCTAATTCACTACGCCGCCTCGTTGGGATCTCCCCGCCTTTGTTTTTATCCTTTATTTCCCTAATCCTAGCAAAGCCCCCTAAACCCCACATTATTTCAAAATTCCCCGATACTTGAAAAACCCCCAAGCCCAGCATTATTTAACACTTTCATTCCCGTCCAACCCTGTCAGGGCAGCCTCCCCCTCGGCTGTGGGGCCGAAGTCCGGCCTTACTGAACTCTAGTGGCACAGAGATGTCTGACCCTTTTCTGTGTTAATGTAGTGGTGAGCAGTTGCCGGGACATGGGGAGCCTTCCCGCCGGACCCCGACCGATGTGCACTTTATTATGGGACACGAGACTGTAACAACACCCCGAGGTGGGATCTGCTGACCCCGGATTGAATAGAAAGACCCCACTCACCCAAAGAAATAAAAATCAAAGCTATTTATTTTGTAAGTTTTGTATTTGTAAGCTAATATTTGGAAGAAGCCTGAAACGGTTGAGGATGTGTCCTCCACAATGGTGGTAGCATTGTAACCCAGAGCAGCCCCATGGGTGCGGCGGCGGCGGGGGCTGGTCAGTGAGCTCACGGTGAGGATGTCTAAAAAGGGGGGGTGCGGTGGGCACACTTGGTGTGCCCTGTCAGTAGCTATGGTGGGTAGGGAGGAGCATATGGCGTATATGTTGTGCTCTCCGGTACCCCCGGTTCACTGGGTTTTTTATTGAGAGTGGGGGGATGCGGTTGGTGTTCTCCTCCTCGGCTGGCCGTCCAGCTGCGTCCACTCCTCCAGTGCCGTTGCCTGCGCTACGCACCCAAGTATGTAGAATGTTGCGAGCGCTATTTATGTGCCCAGATTGTCCGAGCCTTTTACCTTATGGAGATGAAAAAAAAAAAAGAAACCTGGTGAGAAAGGGAAGCCACCCCTGCTGCCAGAATGCTCCGCCCCTGCCGAATCTTTAGGATAAAATGGTTACAAAGCGGGTGTCTGTTGTTTTTTGCCAGCAGCAGCTGATTTGCATCTATCGGTGAGCGAGAGCTCTGATTGGCTGGCTGGAGAATGCAGAGGCGAGCTAGAGAAGGATCAAGATTTTCTCTAGATGCAATAGCGTTCTCATGATTTCCAATCTAGAAATCCTTCTTGTCACCATGGTAGGATCTCAGGGGGCGCTCCTCAACAATGTGCTGGATAGTTTGACCATCTGTCTGCTCCACAGTCACAGGTGGGAGAGTCCTATTTTCCCCACTTCTACATAAAATCTGCACAGACGCCAAAGTTTGTTCTGATACGATTTAGTGTGACCCATGTTTTCCTTGGTAGATTGAAGCTTGGTGGAGGGTTTTGTAAATTAGGGAACATTTGGGGATCACCGTCTACTACATTGACCCAAAGTTTCTCGGACTCAGGACTCCCATCTGGGTCCGGGCAATCGATTCACACCATCTTTTGGCCCTCACCCTAGGAAAAAGAGACTGCGCGTGTACACGTTTAAGGCTAAGTTCACATTTCCGTTGTTTTGTATCAGTCACATGCGTCGCTTGACGCATGTGACTGATGCGCTGTACAACGCTGTACAACGGATGACAAAGAACAGAATTCTTTGTCGGATTCCGTTGTGTGCGGGGGGCGGAGTTCGGGGGGGAGGGGGGGAGCCGAGCGGGGCCGTGGCACGGAGGACGTCAGTGCCGCAGTGACTGCAGGACAGGTGAGTGTGTGTGTGTGTGTGTGAGTGAGTGTGTGAGTGTGTGTGTGTGTGTGTGTGTGTGTGTGTGTATACACATGCTGAATGTGGGAGGGGGCGGAGCCGAGCGGGGGGCGGGGCCAGACGAGGGTGTCAGTGGCAGTGCTTGTCTGCATGGCTGGGGACAGGTGTGTGTGTGTGTGTGTACACACGTGCGGAGTGCGGGAGGGGGCGGGGCCGAGCGGGGAAGTGTCGGCCTCCCTGCACACGTAACCAGACTAAATATCGGGTAACGGCAAAGCACCCGATGTTTACCTTGGTTACCCGATATTTACCTTGGTTACGGGCCTACACCGCTTAGCGCTGGCTCCTTGCACCGTAACCAGGGTAAATATCGGGTAACCAACCAAAGCTGGTGACGTGTGCAGGGAGCCAGAGAGCATGCGCAGCGAAATCCGACGGATCGCGCTGCTCAAAAAACGTTACATGCTGCGTTCCTCCCGCCCGGCGGTCAGTCGTTCCACGACTGATCAGTCGGGCGGAGGGTGCAACGCAGCATCATCAGTCACAATCCGCTGCTCACACAAGTCTATGGGAGCAACGGAATCCGCTAAACGGATTCCGTTGTTTACAAGAGCAGCGGATTGTGACTGATACATTTTAGCGGAAATGTGAACTTAGCCTAAGTGGTAAAAACGCACCACGTCCTTCTAGAAGCCGTGACTTTGGCACCGACAGAGTTCTATCTATTACACTGTTGTCAGAGATGTCAATCTAGGGGAGACCTTCACCGGAAAGATAGAAGTGAGCTTTCCCTTTGTGTAGCTTATATGACCAGGACTGACTACATCTATTCAGGTCCCCTGTAATAAAATTTATACCTGATACCACCTAAATACATTCTGACCCCCCCCCCCACCCCCACTAATATTAGAGGGAATTGGTCACCATGTTTTTGCTATGTAATTTGAGAGCAGCACGGCGTAGGGGCTGAGACCCTGATCCGGTGATGTGTCACTTACTGGGCTGTGTGTTTCTTTTTCAATAAAATGAGTGTTTAATCAGCTTGAAAGGATCATTACAGGACTTGGTGTCTCGCACCTTCTTGTCCTGCTGTTCTGTGTAACTCCACCCCCGCCACTGATTAGCGGCTTTCTGTTAATAATATGCAGTGTACAGAGAAGCTGCCAATCAGTATTGTGGACAAGGTTATACATGGCTCAGCATTCTGAGCACTGCTAGGTCAGTCTGCAGCAGAGAAACCAGGGATTGTATCAGAATGACAGCAAACAGCCCAGTAAGTGACTCATCGCCGGAATCGGGGTCCCAGCCCCTACATTGTGCCGCGCTCAGATCATATAGCACAAATCTGCTGACAGATTCCCTTTAACACTATTGTCCAGGCGTCTGATATTGCTGACTTAATCTCAGGACAGATCATCAATATCATCACATGAGTGGGGGTCCGACACGCCCACCATTGCCATACTGATGTTAGGTCATCAAAATGATATGCCCTGACAGCCCCTTCTATAATAGATCCCAGGTGAGAACCAGGCGTACTGACAAGATGTGCCATAAGCGTCTCCAAGATGCGGGCCCCTCCCTGCGCTGGAGCCGGCAAACGGCTGGAGTTTGGGTCAGAGATGAGGAGGGGGCGACGAATACGTGTCTCTCTCCATTCCTTTTCCTGGACTTCCGAAAACAGTGGAGCGCACGTGACAATGGGTATTGACGAGTCATTCCTAACCCCAATTTACGTCCTCGCCTCCCCCGTCCTATTCATCCTCCCCTCTAGGCCCATAGCTTAAATACTAAACTAAAATAAAGAGACCACGCCAGAGGACGGAAGGAATTGGCCACAGCCGCCTTTTATTTAAACATACAACATATGACCAAAATGATACCGCTATTAAGAGGGGAACGGTCCTCGAAGCCCCCAACAATTCTTTTATTGCGGGCACGGCCCAGCATAGACTTACAAGGTGGCATGACCCCTAGCCGATTATACTCCTGCTCAGAGGCACTCGCTGCAAAACGAGCTGTCTGATTTTTTACCGCACCCCCACGGGCTCCCCCTTCACCACCCGTGTGGCGTTCTGCCGTCTTCCATTCCATCGAATCCACCTGGGGAGCCCAGAGCCTTTTGAGCTCCCCCCCACCCCCCCATCTAACCACCGTGAGATCACATTCCCAACTTGGAGGACCCTCCACTCCACCTGCCGCCGCCGCCGCTGTGGCAAGTATTAAAGAAACTAATAGGTCAAAAGTACACCCCAACCTAAATCTCAGTTCTGATTGTAACCTAAACCTATATACCTGTACGAATAAATGAAAGCCCATACGTAGCCAAGCTCAGACCTCCTCCTCACCATGTACTGGCCCCGCACTAAAAGGGAGGGCGGCTGGGTGTTTAATCGTAGGCTGCCTGAAATGGCTGCCCTACGCTAATGGCTTCCCCTATTTACACCCCTAATTCACTACGCCGCCTCGTTGGGATCTCCCCGCCTTTGTTTTTATCCTTTATTTCCCTAATCCTAGCAAAGCCCCCTAAACCCCACATTATTTCAAAATTCCCCGATACTTGAAAAACCCCCAAGCCCAGCATTATTTAACACTTTCATTCCCGTCCAACCCTGTCAGGGCAGCCTCCCCCTAGGCTGTGGGGCCGAAGTCCGGCCTTACTGAACTCTAGTGGCACAGAGATGTCTGACCCTTTTCTGTGTTAATGTAGTGGTGAGCAGTTGCCGGGACATGGGGAGCCTTCCCGCCGGACCCCGACCGATGTGCACTTTATTATGGGACACAAGACTGTAACAACACCCTGAGGTGGGATCTGCTGACCCCGGATTGAATAGAAAGACCCCACTCACCCAAAGAAATAAAAATCAAAGCTATTTATTTTGTAAGTTTTGTATTTGTAAGCTAATATTTGGAAGAAGCCTGAAACGGTTGAGGATGTGTCCTCCACAATGGTGGTAGCATTGTAACCCAGAGCAGCCCCATGGGTGCGGCGGCGGCGGGGGCTGGTCAGTGAGCTCACGGTGAGGATGTCTAAAAAGGGGGGGTGCGGTGGGCACACTTGGTGTGCCCTGTCAGTAGCTATGGTGGGTAGGGAGGAGCATATGGCGTATATGTTGTGCTCTCCGGTACCCCCGGTTCACTGGGTTTTTTATTGAGAGTGGGGGGATGCGGTTGGTGTTCTCCTCCTCGGCTGGCCGTCCAGCTGCGTCCACTCCTCCAGTGCCGTTGCCTGCGCTACGCACCCAAGTATGTAGAATGTTGCGAGCGCTATTTATGTGCCCAGATTGTCCGAGCCTTTTACCTTATGGAGATGAAAAAAAAAAAAAAGAAACCTGGTGAGAAAGGGAAGCCACCCCTGCTGCCAGAATGCTCCGCCCCTGCCGAATCTTTAGGATAAAATGGTTACAAAGCGGGTGTCTGTTGTTTTTTGCCAGCAGCAGCTGATTTGCATCTATCGGTGAGCGAGAGCTCTGATTGGCTGGCTGGAGAATGCAGAGGCGAGCTAGAGAAGGATCAAGATTTTCTCTAGATGCAATAGCGTTCTCATGATTTCCAATCTAGAAATCCTTCTCGTCACCATGGTAGGATCTCAGGGGGCGCTCCTCAACAATGTGCTGGATAGTTTGACCATCTGTCTGCTCCACAGTCACAGGTGGGAGAGTCCTATTTTCCCCACTTCTACATAAAATCTGCACAGACGCCAAAGTTTGTTCTGATACGATTTAGTGTGACCCATGTTTTCCTTGGTAGATTGAAGCTTGGTGGAGGGTTTTGTAAATTAGGGAACATTTGGGGATCACCGTCTACTACATTGACCCAAAGTTTCTCGGACTCAGGACTCCCATCTGGGTCCGGGCAATCGATTCACACCATCTTTTGGCCCTCACCCTAGGAAAAAGAGACTGCGCGTGTACACGTTTAAGGCTAAGTTCACATTTCCGTTGTTTTGTATCAGTCACATGCGTCGCTTGACGCATGTGACTGATGCGCTGTACAACGCTGTACAACGGATGACAAAGAACAGAATTCTTTGTCGGATTCCGTTGTGTGCGGGGGGCGGAGTTCGGGGGGGAGGGGGGGAGCCGAGCGGGGCCGTGGCACGGAGGACGTCAGTGCCGCAGTGACTGCAGGACAGGTGAGTGTGTGAGTGAGTGTGTGAGTGTGTCTGTGTGTGTGTGTGTGTGTGTGTGTGTATACACATGCTGAATGTGGGAGGGGGCGGAGCCGAGCGGGGGGCGGGGCCAGACGAGGGTGTCAGTGGCAGTGCTTGTCTGCATGGCTGGGGACAGGTGTGTGTGTGTGTGTGTACACACGTGCGGAGTGCGGGAGGGGGCGGGGCCGAGCGGGGAAGTGTCGGCCTCCCTGCACACGTAACCAGACTAAATATCGGGTAACGGCAAAGCACCCGATGTTTACCTTGGTTACCCGATATTTACCTTGGTTACGGGCCTACACCGCTTAGCGCTGGCTCCTTGCACCGTAACCAGGGTAAATATCGGGTAACCAACCAAAGCTGGTGACGTGTGCAGGGAGCCAGAGAGCATGCGCAGCGAAATCCGACGGATCGCGCTGCTCAAAAAACGTTACATGCTGCGTTCCTCCCGCCCGGCGGTCAGTCGTTCCACGACTGATCAGTCGGGCGGAGGGTGCAACGCAGCATCATCAGTCACAATCCGCTGCTCACACAAGTCTATGGGAGCAACGGAATCCGCTAAACGGATTCCGTTGTTTACAAGAGCAGCGGATTGTGACTGATACATTTTAGCGGAAATGTGAACTTAGCCTAAGTGGTAAAAACGCACCACGTCCTTCTAGAAGCCGTGACTTTGGCACCGACAGAGTTCTATCTATTACACTGTTGTCAGAGATGTCAATCTAGGGGAGACCTTCACCGGAAAGATAGAAGTGAGCTTTCCCTTTGTGTAGCTTATATGACCAGGACTGACTACATCTATTCAGGTCCCCTGTAATAAAATTTATACCTGATACCACCTAAATACATTCTGACACCCCCCCCCCACCCCCACTAATATTAGAGGGAATTGGTCACCATGTTTTTGCTATGTAATTTGAGAGCAGCACGGCGTAGGGGCTGAGACCCTGATCCGGTGATGTGTCACTTACTGGGCTGTGTGTTTCTTTTTCAATAAAATGAGTGTTTAATCAGCTTGAAAGGATCATTACAGGACTTGGTGTCTCGCACCTTCTTGTCCTGCTGTTCTGTGTAACTCCACCCCCGCCACTGATTAGCGGCTTTCTGTTAATAATATGCAGTGTACAGAGAAGCTGCCAATCAGTATTGTGGACAAGGTTATACATGGCTCAGCATTCTGAGCACTGCTAGGTCAGTCTGCAGCAGAGAAACCAGGGATTGTATCAGAATGACAGCAAACAGCCCAGTAAGTGACTCATCGCCGGAATCGGGGTCCCAGCCCCTACATTGTGCCGCGCTCAGATCATATAGCACAAATCTGCTGACAGATTCCCTTTAACACTATTGTCCAGGCGTCTGATATTGCTGACTTAATCTCAGGACAGATCATCAATATCATCACATGAGTGGGGGTCCGACACGCCCACCATTGCCATACTGATGTTAGGTCATCAAAATGATATGCCCTGACAGCCCCTTCTATAATAGATCCCAGGTGAGAACCAGGCGTACTGACAAGATGTGCCATAAGCGTCTCCAAGATGCGGGGCCCTCCCTGCGCTGGAGCCGGCAAACGGCTGGAGTTTGGGTCAGAGATGAGGAGGGGGCGACGAATACGTGTCTCTCTCCATTCCTTTTCCTGGACTTCCGAAAACAGTGGAGCGCACGTGACAATGGGTATTGACGAGTCATTCCTAACCCCAATTTACGTCCTCGCCTCCCCCGTCCTATTCATCCTCCCCTCTAGGCCCATAGCTTAAATACTAAACTAAAATAAAGAGACCACGCCAGAGGACGGAAGGAATTGGCCACAGCCGCCTTTTATTTAAACATACAACATATGACCAAAATGATACCGCTATTAAGAGGGGAACGGTCCTCGAAGCCCCCAACAATTCTTTTATTGCGGGCACGGCCCAGCATAGACTTACAAGGTGGCATGACCCCTAGCCGATTATACTCCTGCTCAGAGGCACTCGCTGCAAAACGAGCTGTCTGATTTTTTACCGCACCCCCACGGGCTCCCCCTTCACCACCCGTGTGGCGTTCTGCCGTCTTCCATTCCATCGAATCCACCTGGGGAGCCCAGAGCCTTTTGAGCTCCCCCCCACCCCCCCATCTAACCACCGTGAGATCACATTCCCAACTTGGAGGACCCTCCACTCCACCTGCCGCCGCCGCCGCTGTGGCAAGTATTAAAGAAACTAATAGGTCAAAAGTACACCCCAACCTAAATCTCAGTTCTGATTGTAACCTAAACCTATATACCTGTACGAATAAATGAAAGCCCATACGTAGCCAAGCTCAGACCTCCTCCTCACCATGTACTGGCCCCGCACTAAAAGGGAGGGCGGCTGGGTGTTTAATCGTAGGCTGCCTGAAATGGCTGCCCTACGCTAATGGCTTCCCCTATTTACACCCCTAATTCACTACGCCGCCTCGTTGGGATCTCCCCGCCTTTGTTTTTATCCTTTATTTCCCTAATCCTAGCAAAGCCCCCTAAACCCCACATTATTTCAAAATTCCCCGATACTTGAAAAACCCCCAAGCCCAGCATTATTTAACACTTTCATTCCCGTCCAACCCTGTCAGGGCAGCCTCCCCCTCGGCTGTGGGGCCGAAGTCCGGCCTTACTGAACTCTAGTGGCACAGAGATGTCTGACCCTTTTCTGTGTTAATGTAGTGGTGAGCAGTTGCCGGGACATGGGGAGCCTTCCCGCCGGACCCCGACCGATGTGCACTTTATTATGGGACACAAGACTGTAACAACACCCTGAGGTGGGATCTGCTGACCCCGGATTGAATAGAAAGACCCCACTCACCCAAAGAAATAAAAATCAAAGCTATTTATTTTGTAAGTTTTGTATTTGTAAGCTAATATTTGGAAGAAGCCTGAAACGGTTGAGGATGTGTCCTCCACAATGGTGGTAGCATTGTAACCCAGAGCAGCAGCCCCATGGGTGCGGCAGCGGGGGCTGGTCAGTGAGCTCACGGTGAGGATGTCTAAAAAGGGGGGGTGCGGTGGGCACACTTGGTGTGCCCTGTCAGTAGCTATGGTGGGTAGGGAGGAGCATATGGCGTATATGTTGTGCTCTCCGGTACCCCCGGTTCACTGGGTTTTTTATTGAGAGTGGGGGGATGCGGTTGGTGTTCTCCTCCTCGGCTGGCCGTCCAGCTGCGTCCACTCCTCCAGTGCCGTTGCCTGCGCTACGCACCCAAGTATGTAGAATGTTGCGAGCGCTATTTATGTGCCCAGATTGTCCGAGCCTTTTACCTTATGGAGATGAAAAAAAAAAAAAAGAAACCTGGTGAGAAAGGGAAGCCACCCCTGCTGCCAGAATGCTCCGCCCCTGCCGAATCTTTAGGATAAAATGGTTACAAAGCGGGTGTCTGTTGTTTTTTGCCAGCAGCAGCTGATTTGCATCTATCGGTGAGCGAGAGCTCTGATTGGCTGGCTGGAGAATGCAGAGGCGAGCTAGAGAAGGATCAAGATTTTCTCTAGATGCAATAGCGTTCTCATGATTTCCAATCTAGAAATCCTTCTCGTCACCATGGTAGGATCTCAGGGGGCGCTCCTCAACAATGTGCTGGATAGTTTGACCATCTGTCTGCTCCACAGTCACAGGTGGGAGAGTCCTATTTTCCCCACTTCTACATAAAATCTGCACAGACGCCAAAGTTTGTTCTGATACGATTTAGTGTGACCCATGTTTTCCTTGGTAGATTGAAGCTTGGTGGAGGGTTTTGTAAATTAGGGAACATTTGGGGATCACCGTCTACTACATTGACCCAAAGTTTCTCGGACTCAGGACTCCCATCTGGGTCCGGGCAATCGATTCACACCATCTTTTGGCCCTCACCCTAGGAAAAAGAGACTGCGCGTGTACACGTTTAAGGCTAAGTTCACATTTCCGTTGTTTTGTATCAGTCACATGCGTCGCTTGACGCATGTGACTGATGCGCTGTACAACGCTGTACAACGGATGACAAAGAACAGAATTCTTTGTCGGATTCCGTTGTGTGCGGGGGGCGGAGTTCGGGGGGGAGGGGGGGAGCCGAGCGGGGCCGTGGCACGGAGGACGTCAGTGCCGCAGTGACTGCAGGACAGGTGAGTGTGTGTGTGTGTGAGTGAGTGAGTGTGTGAGTGTGTCTGTGTGTGTGTGTGTGTGTGTGTGTATACACATGCTGAATGTGGGAGGGGGCGGAGCCGAGCGGGGGGCGGGGCCAGACGAGGGTGTCAGTGGCAGTGCTTGTCTGCATGGCTGGGGACAGGTGTGTGTGTGTGTGTGTGTGTGTGTGTGTACACACATGTGCGGAGTGCGGGAGGGGGCGGGGCCGAGCGGGGAAGTGTCGGCCTCCCTGCACACGTAACCAGACTAAATATCGGGTAACGGCAAAGCACCCGATGTTTACCTTGGTTACCCGATATTTACCTTGGTTACGGGCCTACACCGCTTAGCGCTGGCTCCTTGCACCGTAACCAGGGTAAATATCGGGTAACCAACCAAAGCTGGTGACGTGTGCAGGGAGCCAGAGAGCATGCGCAGCGAAATCCGACGGATCGCGCTGCTCAAAAAAGTTACATGCTGCGTTCCTCCCGCCCGGCGGTCAGTCGTTCCACGACTGATCAGTCGGGCGGAGGGTGCAACGCAGCATCATCAGTCACAATCCGCTGCTCACACAAGTCTATGGGAGCAACGGAATCCGCTAAACGGATTCCGTTGTTTACAAGAGCAGCGGATTGTGACTGATACATTTTAGCGGAAATGTGAACTTAGCCTAAGTGGTAAAAACGCACCACGTCCTTCTAGAAGCCGTGACTTTGGCACCGACAGAGTTCTATCTATTACACTGTTGTCAGAGATGTCAATCTAGGGGAGACCTTCACCGGAAAGATAGAAGTGAGCTTTCCCTTTGTGTAGCTTATATGACCAGGACTGACTACATCTATTCAGGTCCCCTGTAATAAAATTTATACCTGATACCACCTAAATACATTCTGACCCCCCCCCCCCACCCCCACTAATATTAGAGGGAATTGGTCACCATGTTTTTGCTATGTAATTTGAGAGCAGCACGGCGTAGGGGCTGAGACCCTGATCCGGTGATGTGTCACTTACTGGGCTGTGTGTTTCTTTTTCAATAAAATGAGTGTTTAATCAGCTTGAAAGGATCATTACAGGACTTGGTGTCTCGTACCTTCTTGTCCTGCTGTTCTGTGTAACTCCACCCCCGCCACTGATTAGCGGCTTTCTGTTAATAATATGCAGTGTACACAGAAGCTGCCAATCAGTATTGTGGACAGGGTTATACATGGCTCAGCATTCTGAGCACTGCTAGGTCAGTCTGCAGCAGAGAAACCAGGGATTGTATCAGAATGACAGCAAACAGCCCAGTAAGTGACTCATCGCCGGAATCGGGGTCCCAGCCCCTACATTGTGCCGCGCTCAGATCATATAGCACAAATCTGCTGACAGATTCCCTTTAACACTATTGTCCAGGCGTCTGATATTGCTGACTTAATCTCAGGACAGATCATCAATATCATCACATGAGTGGGGGTCCGACACGCCCACCATTGCCATACTGATGTTAGGTCATCAAAATGATATGCCCTGACAGCCCCTTCTATAATAGATCCCAGGTGAGAACCAGGCGTACTGACAAGATGTGCCATAAGCGTCTCCAAGATGCGGGCCCCTCCCTGCGCTGGAGCCGGCAAACGGCTGGAGTTTGGGTCAGAGATGAGGAGGGGGCGACGAATACGTGTCTCTCTCCATTCCTTTTCCTGGACTTCCGAAAACAGTGGAGCGCACGTGACAATGGGTATTGACGAGTCATTCCTAACCCCAATTTACGTCCTCGCCTCCCCCGTCCTATTCATCCTCCCCTCTAGGCCCATAGCTTAAATACTAAACTAAAATAAAGAGACCACGCCAGAGGACGGAAGGAATTGGCCACAGCCGCCTTTTATTTAAACATACAACATATGACCAAAATGATACCGCTATTAAGAGGGGAACGGTCCTCGAAGCCCCCAACAATTCTTTTATTGCGGGCACGGCCCAGCATAGACTTACAAGGTGGCATGACCCCCTAGCCGATTATACTCCTGCTCAGAGGCACTCGCTGCAAAACGAGCTGTCTGATTTTTTACCGCACCCCCACGGGCTCCCCCTTCACCACCCGTGTGGCGTTCTGCCGTCTTCCATTCCATCGAATCCACCTGGGGAGCCCAGAGCCTTTTGAGCTCCCCCCCACCCCCCCATCTAACCACCGTGAGATCACATTCCCAACTTGGAGGACCCTCCACTCCACCTGCCGCCGCCGCCGCTGTGGCAAGTATTAAAGAAACTAATAGGTCAAAAGTACACCCCAACCTAAATCTCAGTTCTGATTGTAACCTAAACCTATATACCTGTACGAATAAATGAAAGCCCATACGTAGCCAAGCTCAGACCTCCTCCTCACCATGTACTGGCCCCGCACTAAAAGGGAGGGTGGCTGGGAGTTTAATCGTAGGCTGCCTGAAATGGCTGCCCTACGCTAATGGCTTCCCCTATTTACACCCCTAATTCACTACGCCGCCTCGTTGGGATCTCCCCGCCTTTGTTTTTATCCTTTATTTCCCTAATCCTAGCAAAGCCCCCTAAACCCCACATTATTTCAAAATTCCCCGATACTTGAAAAACCCCCAAGCCCAGCATTATTTAACACTTTCATTCCCGTCCAACCCTGTCAGGGCAGCCTCCCCCTAGGCTGTGGGGCCGAAGTCCGGCCTTACTGAACTCTAGTGGCACAGAGATGTCTGACCCTTTTCTGTGTTAATGTAGTGGTGAGCAGTTGCCGGGACATGGGGAGCCTTCCCGCCGGACCCCGACCGATGTGCACTTTATTATGGGACACAAGACTGTAACAACACCCTGAGGTGGGATCTGCTGACCCCGGATTGAATAGAAAGACCCCACTCACCCAAAGAAATAAAAATCAAAGCTATTTATTTTGTAAGTTTTGTATTTGTAAGCTAATATTTGGAAGAAGCCTGAAACGGTTGAGGATGTGTCCTCCACAATGGTGGTAGCATTGTAACCCAGAGCAGCCCCATGGGTGCGGCGGCGGCGGCGGGGGCTGGTCAGTGAGCTCACGGTGAGGATGTCTAAAAAGGGGGGGTGCGGTGGGCACACTTGGTGTGCCCTGTCAGTAGCTATGGTGGGTAGGGAGGAGCATATGGCGTATATGTTGTGCTCTCCGGTACCCCCGGTTCACTGGGTTTTTTATTGAGAGTGGGGGGATGCGGTTGGTGTTCTCCTCCTCGGCTGGCCGTCCAGCTGCGTCCACTCCTCCAGTGCCGTTGCCTGCGCTACGCACCCAAGTATGTAGAATGTTGCGAGCGCTATTTATGTGCCCAGATTGTCCGAGCCTTTTACCTTATGGAGATGAAAAAAAAAAAAGAAACCTGGTGAGAAAGGGAAGCCACCCCTGCTGCCAGAATGCTCCGCCCCTGCCGAATCTTTAGGATAAAATGGTTACAAAGCGGGTGTCTGTTGTTTTTTGCCAGCAGCAGCTGATTTGCATCTATCGGTGAGCGAGAGCTCTGATTGGCTGGCTGGAGAATGCAGAGGCGAGCTAGAGAAGGATCAAGATTTTCTCTAGATGCAATAGCGTTCTCATGATTTCCAATCTAGAAATCCTTCTTGTCACCATGGTAGGATCTCAGGGGGCGCTCCTCAACAATGTGCTGGATAGTTTCACCATCTGTCTGCTCCACAGTCACAGGTGGGAGAGTCCTATTTTCCCCACTTCTACATAAAATCTGCACAGACGCCAAAGTTTGTTCTGATACGATTTAGTGTGACCCATGTTTTCCTTGGTAGATTGAAGCTTGGTGGAGGGTTTTGTAAATTAGGGAACATTTGGGGATCACCGTCTACTACATTGACCCAAAGTTTCTCGGACTCAGGACTCCCATCTGGGTCCGGGCAATCGATTCACACCATCTTTTGGCCCTCACCCTAGGAAAAAGAGACTGTGCGTGTACACGTTTAAGGCTAAGTTCACATTTCCGTTGTTTTGTATCAGTCACATGCGTCGCTTGACGCATGTGACTGATGCGCTGTACAACGCTGTACAACGGATGACAAAGAACAGAATTCTTTGTCGGATTCCGTTGTGTGCGGGGGGCGGAGTTCGGGGGGGGAGCCGAGCGGGGCCGTGGCACGGAGGACGTCAGTGCCGCAGTGACTGCAGGACAGGTGAGTGTGTGTGAGTGTGTGTGTGAGTGAGTGTGTGTGAGTGTGTGAGTGTGTCTGTGTGTGTGTGTGTGTGTGTGTATACAGATGCTGAATGTGGGAGGGGGCGGAGCCGAGCGGGGGGCGGGGCCAGACGAGGGTGTCAGTGGCAGTGCTTGTCTGCATGGCTGGGGACAGGTGTGTGTGTGTGTGTGTACACACATGTGCGGAGTGCGGGAGGGGGCGGGGCCGAGCGGGGAAGTGTCGGCCTCCCTGCACACGTAACCAGACTAAATATCGGGTAACGGCAAAGCACCCGATGTTTACCTTGGTTACCCGATATTTACCTTGGTTACGGGCCTACACCGCTTAGCGCTGGCTCCTTGCACCGTAACCAGGGTAAATATCGGGTAACCAACCAAAGCTGGTGACGTGTGCAGGGAGCCAGAGAGCATGCGCAGCGAAATCCGACGGATCGCGCTGCTCAAAAAACGTTACATGCTGCGTTCCTCCCGCCCGGCGGTCAGTCGTTCCACGACTGATCAGTCGGGCGGAGGGTGCAACGCAGCATCATCAGTCACAATCCGCTGCTCACACAAGTCTATGGGAGCAACGGAATCCGCTAAACGGATTCCGTTGTTTACAAGAGCAGCGGATTGTGACTGATACATTTTAGCGGAAATGTGAACTTAGCCTAAGTGGTAAAAACGCACCACGTCCTTCTAGAAGCCGTGACTTTGGCACCGACAGAGTTCTATCTATTACACTGTTGTCAGAGATGTCAATCTAGGGGAGACCTTCACCGGAAAGATAGAAGTGAGCTTTCCCTTTGTGTAGCTTATATGACCAGGACTGACTACATCTATTCAGGTCCCCTGTAATAAAATTTATACCTGATACCACCTAAATACATTCTGACCCCCCCCCCCACCCCCACTAATATTAGAGGGAATTGGTCACCATGTTTTTGCTATGTAATTTGAGAGCAGCACGGCGTAGGGGCTGAGACCCTGATCCGGTGATGTGTCACTTACTGGGCTGTGTGTTTCTTTTTCAATAAAATGAGTGTTTAATCAGCTTGAAAGGATCATTACAGGACTTGGTGTCTCGCACCTTCTTGTCCTGCTGTTCTGTGTAACTCCACCCCCGCCACTGATTAGCGGATTTCTGTTAATAATATGCAGTGTACACAGAAGCTGCCAATCAGTATTGTGGACAGGGTTATACATGGCTCAGCATTCTGAGCACTGCTAGGTCAGTCTGCAGCAGAGAAACCAGGGATTGTATCAGAATGACAGCAAACAGCCCAGTAAGTGACTCATCGCCGGAATCGGGGTCCCAGCCCCTACATTGTGCCGCGCTCAGATCGTATAGCACAAATCTGCTGACAGATTCCCTTTAACACTATTGTCCAGGCGTCTGATATTGCTGACTTAATCTCAGGACAGATCATCAATATCATCACATGAGTGGGGGTCCGACACGCCCACCATTGCCATACTGATGTTAGGTCATCAAAATGATATGCCCTGACAGCCCCTTCTATAATAGATCCCAGGTGAGAACCAGGCGTACTGACAAGATGTGCCATAAGCGTCTCCAAGATGCGGGCCCCTCCCTGCGCTGGAGCCGGCAAACGGCTGGAGTTTGGGTCAGAGATGAGGAGGGGGCGACGAATACGTGTCTCTCTCCATTCCTTTTCCTGGACTTCCGAAAACAGTGGAGCGCACGTGACAATGGGTATTGACGAGTCATTCCTAACCCCAATTTACGTCCTCGCCTCCCCCGTCCTATTCATCCTCCCCTCTAGGCCCATAGCTTAAATACTAAACTAAAATAAAGAGACCACGCCAGAGGACGGAAGGAATTGGCCACAGCAGCCTTTTATTTAAACATACAACATATGACCAAAATGATAGCGCTATTAAGAGGGGAACGGTCCTGGAAGCCCCCAACAATTCTTTTATTGCGGGCACGGCCCAGCATAGACTTACAAGGTGGCATGACCCCCTAGCCGATTATACTCCTGCTCAGAGGCACTCGCTGCAAAACGAGCTGTCTGATTTTTTACCGCACCCCCACGGGCTCCCCCTTCACCACCCGTGTGGCGTTCTGCCGTCTTCCATTCCATCGAATCCACCTGGGGAGCCCAGAGCCTTTTGAGCTCCCCCCCACCCCCCCATCTAACCACCGTGAGATCACATTCCCAACTTGGAGGACCCTCCACTCCACCTGCCGCCGCCGCCGCTGTGGCAAGTATTAAAGAAACTAATAGGTCAAAAGTACACCCCAACCTAAATCTCAGTTCTGATTGTAACCTAAACCTATATACCTGTACGAATAAATGAAAGCCCATACGTAGCCAAGCTCAGACCTCCTCCTCACCATGTACTGGCCCCGCACTAAAAGGGAGGGCGGCTGGGTGTTTAATCGTAGGCTGCCTGAAATGGCTGCCCTACGCTAATGGCCTCCCCTATTTACACCCCTAATTCACTACGCCGCCTCGTTGGGATCTCCCCGCCTTTGTTTTTATCCTTTATTTCCCTAATCCTAGCAAAGCCCCCTAAACCCCACATTATTTCAAAATTCCCCGATCCACTTTGATGCCAGTTCTGATGCCCAGAACCTGTTTGGGCCAGGCTGGAGTGATCTGAATTTGATGTGTGGCATCACTAGGTATGTAAATTTGGTGTGAGATCAGTGGCCCAAAGCCATTTAACCCCTCAAAAACACCAGTTACTTATTCAAATCTGTGAAAACTGGGGTTTTGCCCACTTTGATGCCAGTTATGATGCCCAGAACCTGTTTGGGCCAGGCTGGAGTGATCTGAATTTGATGTGTGGCATCACTAGGTATGTATATGTGATGTGAGATCAGTGGCCCAAAGCCATTTAACCCCTCAAAAACACCAGTTACTTATTCAAATCTGTGAAAACTGGGGTTTTGCCCACTTTGATGCCAGTTCTGATGCCCAGAACCTGGTTGGGCCAGGATAAAGTGATCTGAATTTGATGTGTGGCATCACTAGGTATGTAAATGTGGTGTGAGATCAGTGGCCCAAAGCCATTTAACCCCTCAAAAACACTGGTTACTTATTCAAATCTGTGAAAACTAGGGTTTTGCCCACTTTGATGCCAGTTCTGATGCCCAGAACCTGTTTGGGCCAGGCTGGAGTGATCTGAATTTGATGTGTGGCATCACTAGGTATGTAAATGTGGTGTGAGGTCAGTGGCACAAAGCCATTTAACCCCTCAAAAACACTGGTTACTTATTCAAATCTGTGAAAACTAGGGTTTTGCCCACTTTGATGCCAGTTCTGATGCCCAGAACCTGTTTGGGCCAGGCTGGAGTGATCTGAATTTGATGTGTGGCATCACTAGGTATGTAAATTTGGTGTGAGATCAGTGGCCCAAAGCCATTTAACCCCTCAAAAACACCAGTTACTTATTCAAATCTGTGAAAACTGGGGTTTTGCCCACTTTGGTGCCAGTTATGATGCCCAGAACCTGTTTGGGCCAGGCTGGAGTGATCTGAATCTGATGTGTGGCATCACTAGGTATGTAAACGTGGTGTCAGATCAGTGGCCCAAAGCCATTTAAACCCTCAAAAACACCAGTTACTTATTCAAATCTGTGAAAACTGGGGTTTTGCCCACTTTGATGCCAGTTCTGATGCCCAGAACCTGTTTGGGCCAGGCTGGAGTGATCTGAATTTAATGTGTGGCATCACTAGGTATGTAAATGTGGTGTGAGATCAGTGGCCCAAAGCCATTTAACCCCTCAAAAACACTGGTTACTTATTCAAATCTGTGAAAACTGGGGTTTTGCCCACTTTGATGCCAGTTCTGATGCCCAGAACCTCTTTGGGCCAGGCTAAAGTGATCTGAATTTGATGTGTGGCATCACTAGGTATGTAATTGTGGTGTGAGATCAGTGGCCCAAAGCCAATTAACCCCTCAAAAACACTGGTTACTTATTCAAATCTGTGAAAACTGGGGTTTTGCCCACTTTGATGCCAGTTCTGATGCCCAGAACCTGTTTGGGCCAGGGTAAAGTGATCTGAATTTGATGTGCGACATCACTAGGTATGTAAATGTGGTGTGAGATCAGTGGCCCAAAGCCATTTAACCCCTCAAAAACACTGGTTACTTATTCAAATCTGTGAAAACTGGGGTTTTGCCCACTTTGATGCCAGTTCTGATGCCCAGAACCTCTTTGGGCCAGGCTACAGTGATCTGAATTTGATGTGTGGCATCACTAGGTATGTAATTGTGGTGTGAGATCAGTGGCCCAAAGCCAATTAACCCCTCAAAAACACTGATTACTTATTCAAATCTGTGAAAACTGGGGTTTTGCCCACTTTGATGCCAGTTCTGATGCCCAGAACCTGTTTGGGCCAGGCTGGAGTGATCTGAATTTGATGTGTGGCATCACTAGGTATGTATATGTGGTGTGAGATCAGTGGCCCAAAGCCATTTGACCCCTCAAAAACACCAGTTACTTATTCAAATCTGTGAAAACTGGGATTTTGCCCACTTTGATGCCAGTTCTGATGCCCAGAACCTGTTTGGGCCAGGCTGGAGTGATCTGAATTTGATCTGTGGCATCACTAGGTATGTATATGTGGTGTGAGATCAGTGGCCCAAAGCCATTTAACCCCTCAAAAACACCAGTTACTTATTCAAATCTGTGAAAACTGGGGTTTTGCCCACTTTGATGCCAGTTCTGATGCCCAGAACCTGGTTGGGCCAGGCTAAAGTGATCTGAATTTGATGTGTGGCATCACTAGGTATGTAAATGTGGTGTGAGATCAGTGGCCCAAAGCCATTTAACCCCTCAAAAACACTGGTTACTTATTCAAATCTGTGAAAACTAGGGTTTTGCCCACTTTGATGCCAGTTCTGATGTCCAGAACCTGTTTGGGCCAGGCTGGAGTGATCTGAATTTGATGTGTGGCATCACTAGGTATGTAAATTTGGTGTGAGATCAGTGGCCCAAAGCCATTTAACCCCTCAAAAACACCAGTTACTTATTCAAATCTGTGAAAACTGGGGTTTTGCCCACTTTGATGCCAGTTATGATGCCCAGAACCTGTTTGGGCCAGGCTGGAGTGATCTGAATTTGATGTGTGGCATCACTAGGTATGTAAATGTGGTGTGAGATCAGTGGCCCAAAGCAACTTAACCCCTCAAAAACACCAGTTACTTATTCAAATCTGTGAAAACTGGGGTTTTGCCCACTTTGATGCCAGTTCTGATGCCCAGAACCTGGTTGGGCCAGGCTAAAGTGATCTGAATTTGATGTGTGGCATCGCTAGGTATGTAAATGTGGTGTGAGATCAGTGGCCCAAAGCCATTTAACCCCTCAAAAACACCGGTTACTTATTCAAATCTGTGAAAACTGGGGTTTTGCCCACTTTGATGCCAGTTCTGATGCCCAGAACCTGTTTGGGCCAGGCTGGAGTGATCTGAATTTGATGTGTGGCATCACTAGGTATGTAAATGTGGTGTCAGATCAGTGGCCCAAAGCCATTTGAGCCCTCAAAAACACCAGTTACTTATTCAAATCTGTGAAAACTGGGATTTTGCCCACTTTGATGCCAGTTCTGATGCCCAGAACCTGTTTGGGCCAGGCTGGAGTGATCTGAATTTGATCTGTGGCATCACTAGGTATGTATATGTGGTGTGAGATCAGTGGCCCAAAGCCATTCAACCCCTCAAAAACACCAGTTACTTATTCAAATCTGTGAAAACTGGGGTTTTGCCCACTTTGATGCCAGTTCTGATGCCCAGAACCTGGTTGGGCCAGGACAAAGTGATCTGAATTTGATGTGTGGGATCACTAGGTATGTAAATGTGGTGTGAGATCAGTGGCCCAAAGCCATTTAACCCCTCAAAAACACTGGTTACTTATTCAAATCTGTGAAAACTAGGGTTTTGCCCACTTTGATGCCAGTTCTGATGCCCAGAACCTGTTTGGGCCAGGCTGGAGTGATCTGAATTTGATGTGTGGCATCACTAGGTATGTAAATGTGGTGTGAGGTCAGTGGCACAAAGCCATTTAACCCCTCAAAAACACTGGTTACTTATTCAAATCTGTGAAAACTAGGGTTTTGCCCACTTTGATGCCAGTTCTGATGCCCAGAACCTGTTTGGGCCAGGCTGGAGTGATCTGAATTTGATGTGTGGCATCACTAGGTATGTAAATTTGGTGTGAGATCAGTGGCCCAAAGCCATTTAACCCCTCAAAAACACCAGTTACTTATTCAAATCTGTGAAAACTGGGGTTTTGCCCACTTTGGTGCCAGTTATGATGCCCAGAACCTGTTTGGGCCAGGCTGGAGTGATCTGAATTTGATGTGTGGCATCACTAGGTATGTAAATGTGGTGTGAGGTCAGTGGCACAAAGCCATTTAACCCCTCAAAAACACTGGTTACTTATTCAAATCTGTGAAAACTAGGGTTTTTCCCACTTTGATGCCAGTTCTGATGCCCAGAACCTGGTTGGTCCAGGCTAAAGTGATCTGAATTTGATGTGTGGCATCACTAGGTATGTAAATGTGGTGTGAGATCAGTGGCCCAAAGCCATTTAACCCCTCAAAAACACTGGTTACTTATTCAAATCTGTGAAAACTGGGGTTTGCCCACTTTGATGCTAGTTCTGATGCCCAGAACCTGTTTGGGCCAGGCTGTAGTGATCTGAATTTGATGTGTGGCATCACTAGGTATGTAAACGTGGTGTCAGATCAGTGGCCCAAAGCCATTTAAACCCTCAAAAACACCAGTTACTTATTCAAATCTGTGAAAACTGGGGTTTTGCCCACTTTGATGCCAGTTCTGATGCCCAGAACCTGTTTGGGCCAGGCTAAAGTGATCTGAATTTAATGTGTGGCATCACTAGGTATGTAAATGTGGTGTGAGATCAGTGGCCCAAAGCCATTTAACCCCTCAAAAACACTGGTTACTTATTCAAATCTGTGAAAACTGGGGTTTTGCCCACTTTGATGCCAGTTCTGATGCCCAGAACCTCTTTGGGCCAGGATAAAGTGATCTGAATTTGATGTGTGGCATCACTAGGTATGTAATTGTGGTGTGAGATCAGTGGCCCAAAGCCAATTAACCCCTCAAAAACACTGGTTACTTATTCAAATCTGTGAAAACTGGGGTTTTGCCCACTTTGATGCCAGTTCTGATGCCCAGAACCTCTTTGGGCCAGGCTACAGTGATCTGAATTTGATGTGTGGCATCACTAGGTATGTAATTGTGGTGTGAGATCAGTGGCCCAAAGCCAATTAACCCCTCAAAAACACTGATTACTTATTCAAATCTGTGAAAACTGGGGTTTTGCCCACTTTGATGCCAGTTCTGATGCCCAGAACCTGTTTGGGCCAGGCTGGAGTGATCTGAATTTGATGTGTGGCATCACTAGGTATGTATATGTGGTGTGAGATCAGTGGCCCAAAGCCATTTGACCCCTCAAAAACACCAGTTACTTATTCAAATCTGTGAAAACTGGGATTTTGCCCACTTTGATGCCAGTTCTGATGCCCAGAACCTGTTTGGGCCAGGCTGGAGTGATCTGAATTTGATCTGTGGCATCACTAGGTATGTATATGTGGTGTGAGATCAGTGGCCCAAAGCCATTTAACCCCTCAAAAACACCAGTTACTTATTCAAATCTGTGAAAACTGGGGTTTTGCCCACTTTGATGCCAGTTCTGATGCCCAGAACCTGGTTGGGCCAGGCTAAAGTGATCTGAATTTGATGTGTGGCATCACTAGGTATGTAAATGTGGTGTGAGATCAGTGGCCCAAAGCCATTTAACCCCTCAAAAACACTGGTTACTTATTCAAATCTGTGAAAACTAGGGTTTTGCCCACTTTGATGCCAGTTCTGATGTCCAGAACCTGTTTGGGCCAGGCTGGAGTGATCTGAATTTGATGTGTGGCGTCACTAGGTATGTAAATTTGGTGTGAGATCAGTGGCCTAAAGCCATTTAACCCCTCAAAAACACCAGTTACTTATTCAAATCTGTGAAAACTGGGGTTTTGCCCACTTTGATGCCAGTTATGATGCCCAGAACCTGTTTGGGCCAGGCTGGAGTGATCTGAATTTGATGTGTGGCATCACTAGGTATGTAAATGTGGTGTGAGATCAGTGGCCCAAAGCAATTTAACCCCTCAAAAACACCAGTTACTTATTCAAATCTGTGAAAACTGGGGTTTTGCCCACTTTGATGCCAGTTCTGATGCCCAGAACCTGGTTGGGCCAGGCTAAAGTGATCTGAATTTGATGTGTGGCATCGCTAGGTATGTAAATGTGGTGTGAGATCAGTGGCCCAAAGCCATTTAACCCCTCAAAAACACCGGTTACTTATTCAAATCTGTGAAAACTGGGATTTTGCCCACTTTGATGCCAGTTCTGATGCCCAGAACCTGTTTGGGCCAGGCTGGAGTGATCTGAATTTGATGTGTGGCATCACTAGGTATGTAAATGTGGTGTCAGATCAGTGGCCCAAAGCCTTTTGACCCCTCAAAAACACCAGTTACTTATTCAAATCTGTGAAAACTGGGATTTTGCCCACTTTGATGCCAGTTCTGATGCCCAGAACCTGTTTGGGCCAGGCTGGAGTGATCTGAATTTGATCTGTGGCATCACTAGGTATGTATATGTGGTGTGAGATCAGTGGCCCAAAGCCATTCAACCCCTCAAAAACACCAGTTACTTATTCAAATCTGTGAAAACTGGGGTTTTGCCCACTTTGATGCCAGTTCTGATGCCCAGAACCTGGTTGGGCCAGGCTATAGTGATCTGAATTTGATGTGTGGCATCACTAGGTATGTAAATGTGGTGTGAAATCAGTGGCCCAAAGCCATTTAACCCCTCAAAAACACTGGTTACTTATTCAAATCTGTGAAAACTAGGGTTTTGCCCACTTTGATGCCAGTTCTGATGCCCAGAACCTGTTTGGGCCAGGCTGGAGTGATCTGAATTTGATGTATGGCATCACTCGGTATGTAAATTTGGTGTGAGATCAGTGGCCCAAAGCCATTTAACCCCTCAAAAACACCAGTTACTTATTCAAATCTGTGAAAACTGGGGTTTTGCCCACTTTGATGCCAGTTATGATGCCCAGAACCTGTTTGGGCCAGGCTGGAGTGATCTGAATTTGATGTGTGGCATCACTAGGTATGTAAATGTGGTGTGAAATCAGTGGCCCAAAGCCATTTAACCCCTCAAAGCACCAGTTACTTATTCAAATCTGTGAAAACTGGGGTTTTGCCCACTTTGATGCCGGTTCTGATGCCCAGAACCTGTTTGGGCCAGGCTGGAGTGATCTGAATTTGATGTGTGGCATCACTAGGTATTTAAATGTGCTGTGAGGTCAGTGGCACAAAGCCATTTAACCCCTCAAAAACACTAGTTACTTATTCAAATCTGTGAAAACTAGGGTTTTGCCCACTTTGATGCCAGTTCTGATGCCCAGAACCTGTTTGGGCCAGGCTGGAGTGACCTGAATTTGATGTGTGGCATCACTAGGTATGTAAATGTGGTGTGAAATCAGTGGCCCAAAGCCATTTAACCCCTCAAAGCACCAGTTACTTATTCAAATCTGTGAAAACTGGGGTTTTGCCCACTTTGATGCCAGTTATGATGCCCAGAACCTGTTTGGGCCAGGCTGGAGTGATCTGAATTTGATGTGTGGGATCACTAGGTATGTAAATGTGGTGTGAGATCAGTGGCCCAAAGCCATTTAACCCCTCAAAAACACCAGTTACTTATTCAAATCTGTGAAAACTGGGATTTTGCCCACTTTGATGCCAGTTCTGATGCCCAGAACCTGTTTGGGCCAGGCTGGAGTGATCTGAATTTGATGTGTGGCATCACTAGGTATGTAAGTGTGGTGTGAGATCAGTGGCCTAAAGCCATTTAACCCCTCAAAAACACCAGTTACTTATTCAAATCTGTGAAAACTGGGATTTTGCCCACTTTGATGCCAGTTCTGATGCCCAGAACCTATTTGGGCCAGGCTGGAGCGATCTGAATTTGTAGTGTGGCATCACTAGGTATGTAAATGTGGTGTGAGGTCAGTGGCACAAAGCCATTTAACCCCTCAAAAACACTGGTTACTTATTCAAATCTGTGAAAACTAGGGTTTTGCCCACTTTGATGCCAGTTCTGATGCCCAGAACCTGGTTGGGCCAGGCTAAAGTGATCTGAATTTGATGTGTGGCATCACTAGGTATGTAAATGTGGTGTGAAATCAGTGGCCCAAAGCCATTTAACCCCTCAAAGCACCAGTTACTTATTCAAATCTGTGAAAACTGGGGTTTTGCCCACTTTGATGCCGGTTCTGATGCCCAGAACCTGTTTGGGCCAGGCTGGAGTGATCTGAATTTGATGTGTGGCATCACTAGGTATGTAAATGTGGTGTGAGATCAGTGGCCCAAAGCCATTTAACCCCTCAAAAATACCAGTTACTTATTCAAATCTGTGAAAACTGGGATTTTGCCCACTTTGATGCCAGTTCTGATGCCCAGAACCTGTTTGGGCCAGGCTGGAGTGATCTGAATTTGATGTGTGGGATCACTAGGTATGTAAATGTGGTGTGAGATCAGTGGCCCAAAGCCATTTAACCCCTCAAAAACACCAGTTACTTATTCAAATCTGTGAAAACTGGGATTTTGCCCACTTTGAAGCCAGTTCTGATGCCCAGAACCTATTTGGGCCAGGCTAAAGTGATCTGAATTTTATGTGTGGCATCACTAGGTATGTAAATGTGGTGTGAGGTCAGTGGCCCAAAGCTATTTAACCCCTCAAAACACCAGTTACTTATTCAAATCTGTGAAAACTGGGGTTTGCCCACTTTGATGCCAGTTCTGATGCCCAGAACCTGTTTGGGCCAGGCTGGAGTGTTCTGAATTTGATGTGCGACATCACTGGGTATGTAAATGTGGTGTGAGATCAGTGGCCCAAAGCAATTTAACCCCTCAAAAATACCAGTTACTTATTCAAATCTGTGAAAACTGGGGTTTTGCCCACTTTGATGCCAGTTCTGATGCCCAGAACCTGTTTGGGCCAGGCTGGAGTGATCTGAATTTGATGTGTGGCATCACTAGGTATGTAAATGTGGTGTGAGATCAGTGGCCCAAAGCCAATTAATCCCTCAAAAACACTGGTTACTTATTCAAATCTGTGAAAACTGGGGTTTTGCCCACTTTGATGCCAGTTCTGATGCCCAGAACCTGTTTGGGCCAGGGTGAAGTGATCTGAATTTGATGTGCGACATCACTAGGTATGTAAATGTGGTGTGAGATCAGTGGCCCAAAGCCATTTAACCCCTCAAAAACACTGGTTACTTATTCAAATCTGTGAAAACTGGGGTTTTGCCCACTTTGATGCCAGTTCTGATGCCCAGAACCTGTTTGGGCCAGGCTGGAGTGATCTGAATTTGATGTGTGGCATCACTAGGTATGTAAATGTAGTGTGAGATCAGTGGCCCAAAGCCATTTAACCCCTCAAAAACACTGGTTACTTATTCAAATCTGTGAAAACTGGGGTTTTGCCCACTTTGATGCCAGTTCTGATGCCCAGAACCTGTTTGGGCCAGGCTGGAGTGATCTGAATTTGATGTCTGGCATCACTAGGTATGTAAATGTGGTGTGAGATCAGTGGCCCAAAGCTATTTAACCCCTCAAAAACACCAGTTACTTATTCAAATCTGTGAAAACTGGGATTTTGCCCACTTTGATGCCAGTTCTGATGCCCAGAACCTGTTTGGGCCAGGCTGTAGTGATCTGAATTTGATGTGTGGCATCACTAGGTATGTAAATGTGGTGTGAAATCAGTGGCCCAAAGCCATATAACCCCTCAAAGCACCAGTTACTTATTCAAATCTGTGAAAACTGGGGTTTTGCCCACTTTGATGCCAGTTCTGATGCCCAGAACCTGTTTGGGCCAGGCTGCAGCGATCTGAATTTGATGTGTGGCATCACTAGGTATGTAAATGTGGTGTGAAATCAGTGGCCCAAAGCAATTTAACCCCTCAAAACACCAGTTACTTATTCAAATCTGTGAAAACTGGGGTTTTGCCCACTTTGATGCCAGTTCTGATGCCCAGAACCTGTTTGGGCCAGGCTAAAGTGATCTGAATTTGATGTGTGGCATCACTAGGTATGTAAATGTGGTGTGAAATCAGTGGCCCAAAGCTATTTAACCCCTCAAAACACCAGTTACTTATTCAAATCTGTGAAAACTGGGGTTTTGCCCACTTTGATGCCAGTTCTGATGCCCAGAACCTGTGTGGGCCAGGCTGGAGTGATCTGAATTTGATGTGTGGCATCACTAGGTATGTAAATGTGGTGTGAGATCAGTGGCCCAAAGCCATTTAACCCCTCAAAAACACCAGTTACTTATTCAAATCTGTGAAAACTGGGGTTTTGCCCACTTTGATGCCAGTTCTGATGCCCAGAACCTGTTTGGGCCAGGCTGGAGTGATCTGAATTTGATGTGTGGCATCACTAGGTATGTAAATTTGGTGTGAGATCAGTGGCCCAAAGCCATTTAACCCCTCAAAAACACTGGTTACTTATTCAAATCTGTGAAAACTGGGGTTTTACCCACTTTGATGCCAGTTATGATGCCCAGAACCTGTTTGGGCCAGGCTGGAGTGATCTGAATTTGATGTGTGGCATCACTAGGTATGTAAATGTGGTGTGAGATCAGTGGCCCAAAGCCATTTAACCCCTCAAAAACACTGGTTACTTATTCAAATCTGTGAAAACTGGGGTTTTGCCCACTTTGATGCCAGTTCTGATGCCCAGAACCTATTTGGGCCAGGCTGGAGTGATCTGAATTTGATGTGTGGCATCGCTAGGTATGTAAATGTGGTGTGAAATCAGTGGCCCAAAGCTATTTAACCCCTCAAAACACCAGTTACTTATTCAAATCTGTGAAAACTGGGGTTTGCCCACTTTGATGCCAGTTCTGATGCCCAGAACCTGTTTGGGCCAGGGTAAAGTGATCTGAATTTGATGTGTGGCATCACTAGGTATGTAAATGTGGTGTGAGGTCAGTGGCCCAAAGCCATTTAACCCCTCAAAAACACTGGTTACTTATTCAAATCTGTGAAAACTGGGGTTTTGCCCACTTTGATGCCAGTTCTGATGCCCAGAACCTGTTTGGGCCAGGCTGGAGTGATCTGAATTTGATGTGTGGCATCACTAGGTATGTAAATGTGGTGTGAGATCAGTGTCCCAAAGCCATTTAACCCCTCAAAAACACTGGTTACTTATTCAAATCTGTGAAAACTAGGGTTTTGCCAACTTTGATGCCAGTTCTGATGCCCAGAACCTGTTTGGGCCAGGCTGGAGTGATCTGAATTTGATGTGTGGCATCACTAGGTATGTAAATGTGGTGTGAGATCAGTGGCCCAAAGCCATTTAACCCCTCAAAAACACTGGTTACTTATTCAAATCTGTGAAAACTGGGGTTTTGCCCACTTTGATGCCAGTTCTGATGCCCAGAACCTGTTTGGGCCAGGCTGGAGTGATCTGAATTTGATGTGTGGCATCACTAGGTATGTAAATGTGGTGTGAGATCAGTGTCGCAAAGCCATTTAACCCCTCAAAAACACTGGTTACTTATTCAAATCTGTGAAAACTAGGGTTTTGCCCACTTTGATGCCAGTTCTGATGCCCAGAACCTGTTTGGGCCAGGCTGGAGTGATCTGAATTTGATGTGCGGCATCACTAGGTATGTATATGTGGTGTGAGATCAGTGGCCCAAAGCCATTTAACCCCTCAAAAACACCAGTTACTTATTCAAATCTGTGAAAACTGGGATTTTTCCCACTTTGATGCCAGTTCTGATGCCCAGAACCTGTTTGGGCCAGGCTGGAGTGATCTGAATTTGATGTGTGGCATCACCAGGTATGTAAATGTGGTGTGAGATCAGTGGCCCACAGCAATTTAACCCCTCAAAAATACCAGTTACTTATTCAAATCTGTGAAAACTGGGGTTTTGCCCACTTTGATGCCAGTTCTGATGCCCAGAACCTGTTTGGGCCAGGCTGGAGTGATCTGAATTTGATGTGTGGCATCACTAGGTATGTAAATGTGGTGTGAGATCAGTGGCCCAAAGCCATTTAACCCCTCAAAAACACTGGTTACTTATTCAAATCTGTGAAAACTGGGGTTTTGCCCACTTTGATGCCAGTTCTGATGCCCAGAACCTGTTTGGGCCAGGCTGAAGGGATCTGAATTTGTAGTGTGGCATCACTAGGTATGTAAATTTTGTGTGAGATCAGTGGCCCAAAGCCATTTAACCCCTCAAAAACACTGGTTACTTATTCAAATCTGTGAAAACTGGGATTTTGCCCACTTTGATGCCAGTTCTGATGCCCAGAACCTGTTTGGGCCAGGCTGGAGTGATCTGAATTTGATGTGTGGCATCACTAGGTATGTAAATGTGGTGTGAAATCAGTGGCCCAAAGCTATTTAACCCCTCAAAACACCAGTTACTTATTCAAATCTGTGAAAACTGGGGTTTTGCCCACTTTGATGCCAGTTCTGATGCCCAGAACCTGTTTGGGCCAGGCTGGAGTGATCTGAATTTGATGTGTGGCATCACTAGGTATGTAAATGTGGTGTGAGATCAGTGGCCCAAAGCCATTTAACCCCTCAAAAACACCAGTTACTTATTCAAATCTGTGAAAACTGGGGTTTTGCCCACTTTGATGCCAGTTCTGATGCCCAGAACCTGTTTGGGCCAGGCTGGAGTGATCTGAATTTGATGTGTGGCATCACTAGGTATGTAAATTTGGTGTGAGATCAGTGGCCCAAAGCCATTTAACCCCTCAAAAACACTGGTTACTTATTCAAATCTGTGAAAACTGGGGTTTTGCCCACTTTGATGCCAGTTCTGATGCCCAGAACCTGTTTGGGCCAGGCTGGAGTGATCTAAATTTGATGTGTGGGATCACTAGGTATGTAAATGTGGTGTGAGATCAGTGGCCCAAAGCCATTTATCCCCTCAAAAACACCAGTTACTTATTCAAATCTGTGAAAACTGGGATTTTGCCCACTTTGAAGCCAGTTCTGATGCCCAGAACCTGTTTGGGCCAGGCTGGAGTGATCTGAATTTGATGTGTGGGATCACTAGGTATGTAAATGTGGTGTGAGATCAGTGGCCCAAAGCCATTTAACCCCTCAAAAACACCAGTTACTTATTCAAATCTGTGAAAACTGGGGTTTTGCCCACTTTGATGCCAGTTCTGATGCCCAGAACCTGTTTGGGCCAGGCTGGAGTGATCTGAATTTGATGTGTGGGATCACTAGGTATGTAAATGTGGTGTGAGATCAGTGGCCCAAAGCCATTTAACCCCTCAAAAACACCAGTTACTTATTCAAATCTGTGAAAACTGGGGTTTTGCCCACTTTGATGCCAGTTCTGATGCCCAGAACCTGTTTGGGCCAGGCTGGAGTGATCTGAATTTGATGTGTGGCATCACTAGGTATGTAAATGTGGTGTGAGATCAGTGGCCCAAAGCCATTTACCCCTCAAAAACACTGGTTACTTATTCAAATCTGTGAAAACTGGGGTTTGCCCACTTTGATGCCAGTTCTGATGCCCAGAACCTGTTTGGGCCAGGCTGGAGTGATCTGAATTTGATGTGTGGCATCACTAGGTATGTAAATGTGGTGTGAGATCAGTGGCCCAAAGCCATTTAACCCCTCAAAAACACCAGTTACTTATTCAAATCTGTGAAAACTGGGATTTTGCCCATATTGAAGCCAGTTCTGATGCCCAGAACCTGTTTGGGCCAGGCTGGAGTGATCTGAATTTGATGTGTGGCATCACTAGGTATGTAAATGTGGTGTGAAATCAGTGGCCCAAAGCCATTTAACCCCTCAAAACACCAGTTACTTATTCAAATCTGTGAAAACTGGGGTTTGCCCACTTTGATGCCAGTTCTGATGCCCAGAACCTGTTTGGGCCAGATAAAAGTGATCTGAATTTGATGTGTGGCATCACTAGGTATGTAAATGTGGTGTGAAATCAGTGGCCCAAAGCCATTTAACCCCTCAAAAACACTGGTTACTTATTCAAATCTGTGAAAACTGGGGTTTTGCCCACTTTGATGCCAGTTCTGATGCCCAGAACCTGTTTGGGCCAGGCTGGAGTGATCTGAATTTGATGTGTGGCATCACTAGGTATGTAAATTTGGTGTGAGATCAGTGGCCCAAAGCCATTTAACCCCTCAAAAACACTGGTTACTTATTCAAATCTGTGAAAACTAGGGTTTTGCCAACTTTGATGCCAGTTCTGATGCCCAGAACCTGTTTGGGCCAGGCTGGAGTGATCTGAATTTGATGTGTGGCATCACTAGGTATGTAAGTGTGGTGTGAGATCAGTGGCCAAAAGCCATTTAACCCCTCAAAAACACCAGTTACTTATTCAAATCTGTGAAAACTGGGATTTTTCCCACTTTGATGCCAGTTCTGATGCCCAGAACCTGTTTGGGCCAGGCTGGAGTGATCTGAATTTGATGTGTGGCATCACCAGGTATGTAAATGTGGTGTGAGATCAGTGGCCCAAAGCCATTTAACCCCTCAAAAACACTGGTTACTTATTCAAATCTGTGAAAATTAGCTGTGTGCCCACTTTGATGCCAGTTCTGATGCCCAGAACCTGTTTGGGCCAGGCTGGAGTGATCTGAATTTGATGTGGGGCATCACTAGGTATGTAAATATGGTGTGAAATTAGTGGCCCAAAGTTATTTAACCCCTCAAAAACACTGGTTACTTATTCAAATCTGTGAAAACTGGGGTTTTGCCCACTTTGATGCCAGTTCTGATGCCCAGAACCTGTTTGGGCCAGGCTGAAGTGATCTGAATTTGATGTGTGGCATCACTAGGTATGTAAATGTGGTGTGAGATCAGTGGCCCAAAGCCATTTAACCCCTTAAAACACCTGTTACTTATTCAAATCTGTGAAAATTAGCTGTGTGCCCACTTTGATGCCAGTTCTGATGCCCAGAACCTGTTTGGGCCAGGCTGGAGTGATCTGAATTTGATGTGTGGCATCACTAGGTATGTAAATTTGGTGTGAGGTCAGTGGCACAAAGCCATTTAACCCCTCAAAAACACTGGTTACTTATTCAAATCTGTGAAAACTGGGGTTTGCCCACTTTGATGCCAGTTCTGATGCCCAGAACCTGTTTGGGCCAGGCTGTAGTGATCTGAATTTGATGTGTGGCATCACTAGGTATGTAAATGTGGTGTCAGATCAGTGGCCCAAAGCCATTTAAACCCTCAAAAACACCAGTTACTTATTCAAATCTGTGAAAACTGGGGTTTTGCCCACTTTGATGCCAGTTCTGATGCCCAGAACCTCTTTGGGCCAGGCTAAAGTGATCTGAATTTGATGTGTGGCATCACTAGGTATGTAATTGTGGTGTGAGATCAGTGGCCCAAAGCCAATTAACCCCTCAAAAACACTGGTTACTTATTCAAATCTGTGAAAACTGGGGTTTTGCCCACTTTGATGCCAGTTCTGATGCCCAGAACCTGTTTGGGCCAGGGTAAAGTGATCTGAATTTGATGTGCGGCATCACTAGGTATGTAAATGTGGTGTGAGATCAGTGGCCCAAAGCCATTTAACCCCTCAAAAACACTGGTTACTTATTCAAATCTGTGAAAACTGGGGTTTTGCCCACTTTGATGCCAGTTCTGATGCCCAGAACCTCTTTGGGCCAGGCTACAGTGATCTGAATTTGATGTGTGGCATCACTAGGTATGTAATTGTGGTGTGAGATCAGTGGCCCAAAGCCAATTAACCCCTCAAAAACACTGATTACTTATTCAAATCTGTGAAAACTGGGGTTTTGCCCACTTTGATGCCAGTTCTGATGCCCAGAACCTGTTTGGGCCAGGCTGGAGTGATCTGAATTTGATGTGTGGCATCACTAGGTATGTAAATTTGGTGTGAGATCAGTGGCCCAAAGCCATTTAACCCCTCAAAAACACCAGTTACTTATTCAAATCTGTGAAAACTGGGGTTTTGCCCACTTTGATGCCAGTTATGATGCCCAGAACCTGTTTGGGCCAGGCTGGAGTGATCTGAATTTGATGTGTGGCATCACTAGGTATGTAAATGTGGTGTGAGATCAGTGACCCAAAGCCATTTAACCCCTCAAAAACACCAGTTACTTATTCAAATCTGTGAAAACTGGGGTTTTGCCCACTTTGATGCCAGTTCTGATGCCCAGAACCTGGTTGGGCCAGGCTAAAGTGATCTGAATTTGATGTGTGGCATCGCTAGGTATGTAAATGTGGTGTGAGATCAGTGGCCCAAAGCCATTTAACCCCTCAAAAACACCGGTTACTTATTCAAATCTGTGAAAACTGGGGTTTTGCCCACTTTGATGCCAGTTCTGATGCCCAGAACCTGTTTGGGCCAGGCTGGAGTGATCTGAATTTGATGTGTGGCATCACTAGGTATGTAAATGTGGTGTCAGATCAGTGGCCCAAAGCCATTTGACCCCTCAAAAACACCAGTTACTTATTCAAATCTGTGAAAACTGGGATTTTGCCCACTTTGATGCCAGTTCTGATGCCCAGAACCTGTTTGGGCCAGGCTGGAGTGATCTGAATTTGATGTGTGGCATCACTAGGTATGTAAATGTGGTGTCAGATCAGTGGCCCAAAGCCATTTGACCCCTCAAAAACATCAGTTACTTATTCAAATCTGTGAAAACTGGGGTTTTGCCCACTTTGATGCCAGTTCTGATGCCCAGAACCTGTTTGGGCCAGGCTGGAGTGATCTGAATTTGATGTGCGGCATCACTAGGTATGTAAATGTGGTGTAAGATCAGTGGCCCAAAGCCATTCAACCCCTCAAAAACACCAGTTACTTATTCAAATCTGTGAAAACTGGGGTTTTGCCCACTTTGATGCCAGTTCTGATGCCCAGAACCTGTTTGGGCCAGGCTGGAGTGATCTGAATTTGATGTGTGGCATCACTCGGTATGTAAATTTGGTGTGAGATCAGTGGCCCAAAGCCATTTAACCCCTCAAAAACACCAGTTACTTATTCAAATCTGTGAAAACTGGGGTTTTGCCCACTTTGATGCCAGTTATGATGCCCAGAACCTGTTTAGGCCAGGCTGGAGTGATCTGAATTTGATGTGTGGCATCACTAGGTATGTAAATGTGGTGTGAGGTCAGTGGCACAAAGCCATTTAACCCCTCAAAAACACCAGTTACTTATTCAAATCTGTGAAAACTGGGGTTTTGCCCACTTTGATGCCAGTTCTGATGCCCAGAACCTGTTTGGGCCAGGCTGGAGTGATCTGAATTTGATGTGTGGCATCACTAGGTATGTAAATTTGGTGTGAGATCAGTGGCCCAAAGCCATTTAACCCCTCAAAAACACTGGTTACTTATTCAAATCTGTGAAAACTGGGGTTTTGCCCACTTTGATGCCAGTTCTGATGCCCAGAACCTGTTTGGGCCAGGCTGGAGTGATCTAAATTTGATGTGTGGCATCACTAGGTATGTAAATGTGGTGTGAGATCAGTGGCCCAAAGCCATTTAACCCCTCAAAAACACCAGTTACTTATTCAAATCTGTGAAAACTGGGGTTTTGCCCACTTTGATGCCAGTTCTGATGCCCAGAACCTGTTTGGGCCAGGCTGGAGTGATCTGAATTTGATGTGTGGGATCACTAGGTATGTAAATGTGGTGTGAGATCAGTGGCCCAAAGCCATTTAACCCCTCAAAAACACCAGTTACTTATTCAAATCTGTGAAAACTGGGGTTTTGCCCACTTTGATGCCAGTTCTGATGCCCAGAACCTGTTTGGGCCAGGCTGGAGTGATCTGAATTTGATGTGTGGCATCACTAGGTATGTAAATGTGGTGTGAGATCAGTGGCCCAAAGCCATTTAACCCCTCAAAAACACTGGTTACTTATTCAAATCTGTGAAAACTGGGGTTTGCCCACTTTGATGCCAGTTCTGATGCCCAGAACCTGTTTGGGCCAGGCTGGAGTGATCTGAATTTGATGTGTGGCATCACTAGGTATGTAAATGTGGTGTGAGATCAGTGGCCCAAAGCCATTTAACCCCTCAAAAACACCAGTTACTTATTCAAATCTGTGAAAACTGGGATTTTGCCCATATTGAAGCCAGTTCTGATGCCCAGAACCTGTTTGGGCCAGGCTGGAGTGATCTGAATTTGATGTGTGGCATCACTAGGTATGTAAATATGGTGTGAAATCAGTGGCCCAAAGCCATTTAACCCCTCAAAACACCAGTTACTTATTCAAATCTGTGAAAACTGGGGTTTGCCCACTTTGATGCCAGTTCTGATGCCCAGAACCTGTTTGGGCCAGATAAAAGTGATCTGAATTTGATGTGTGGCATCACTAGGTATGTAAATGTGGTGTGAGGTCAGTGGCCCAAAGCCATTTAACCCCTCAAAAACACTGGTTACTTATTCAAATCTGTGAAAACTGGGGTTTTGCCCACTTTGATGCCAGTTCTGATGCCCAGAACCTGTTTGGGCCAGGCTGGAGTGATCTGAATTTGATGTGTGGCATCACTAGGTATGTAAATGTGGTGTGAGATCAGTGGCCCAAAGCCATTTAACCCCTCAAAAACACTGGTTACTTATTCAAATCTGTGAAAACTAGGGTTTTGCCAACTTTGATGCCAGTTCTGATGCCCAGAACCTGTTTGGGCCAGGCTGGAGTGATCTGAATTTGATGTGTGGCATCACTAGGTATGTAAGTGTGGTGTGAGATCAGTGGCCAAAAGCCATTTAACCCCTCAAAAACACCAGTTACTTATTCAAATCTGTGAAAACTGGGATTTTTCCCACTTTGATGCCAGTTCTGATGCCCAGAACCTGTTTGGGCCAGGCTGGAGTGATCTGAATTTGATGTGTGGCATCACCAGGTATGTAAATGTGGTGTGAGATCAGTGGCCCAAAGCCATTTAACCCCTCAAAAACACTGGTTACTTATTCAAATCTGTGAAAATTAGCTGTGTGCCCACTTTGATGCCAGTTCTGATGCCCAGAACCTGTTTGGGCCAGGCTGGAGTGATCTGAATTTGATGTGGGGCATCACTAGGTATGTAAATATGGTGTAAAATTAGTGGCCCAAAGTTATTTAACCCCTCAAAAACACTGGTTACTTATTCAAATCTGTGAAAACTGGGGTTTTGCCCACTTTGATGCCAGTTATGATGCCCAGAACCTGTTTGGGCCAGGCTAAAGTGATCTGAATTTGATGTGTGGCATCACTAGGTATGTAAATGTGGTGTGAGGTCAGTGGCACAAAGCCATTTAACCCCTCAAAAACACTGGTTACTTATTCAAATCTGTGAAAACTGGGGTTTGCCCACTTTGATGCCAGTTCTGATGCCCAGAACCTGTTTGGGCCAGGCTGTAGTGATCTGAATTTGATGTGTGGCATCACTAGGTATGTAAATGTGGTGTCAGATCAGTGGCCCAAAGCCATTTAAACCCTCAAAAACACCAGTTACTTATTCAAATCTGTGAAAACTGGGGTTTTGCCCACTTTGATGCCAGTTCTGATGCCCAGAACCTCTTTGGGCCAGGCTAAAGTGATCTGAATTTGATGTGTGGCATCACTAGGTATGTAATTGTGGTGTGAGATCAGTGGCCCAAAGCCAATTAACCCCTCAAAAACACTGGTTACTTATTCAAATCTGTGAAAACTGGGGTTTTGCCCACTTTGATGCCAGTTCTGATGCCCAGAACCTGTTTGGGCCAGGGTAAAGTGATCTGAATTTGATGTGCGACATCACTAGGTATGTAAATGTGGTGTGAGATCAGTGGCCCAAAGCCATTTAACCCCTCAAAAACACTGGTTACTTATTCAAATCTGTGAAAACTGGGGTTTTGCCCACTTTGATGCCAGTTCTGATGCCCAGAACCTCTTTGGGCCAGGCTACAGTGATCTGAATTTGATGTGTGGCATCACTAGGTATGTAATTGTGGTGTGAGATCAGTGGCCCAAAGCCAATTAACCCCTCAAAAACACTGATTACTTATTCAAATCTGTGAAAACTGGGGTTTTGCCCACTTTGATGCCAGTTCTGATGCCCAGAACCTGTTTGGGCCAGGCTGGAGTGATCTGAATTTGATGTGTGGCATCACTAGGTATGTAAATTTGGTGTGAGATCAGTGGCCCAAAGCCATTTAACCCCTCAAAAACACCAGTTACTTATTCAAATCTGTGAAAACTGGGGTTTTGCCCACTTTGATGCCAGTTATGATGCCCAGAACCTGTTTGGGCCAGGCTGGAGTGATCTGAATTTGATGTGTGGCATCACTAGGTATGTAAATGTGGTGTGAGATCAGTGACCCAAAGCCATTTAACCCCTCAAAAACACCAGTTACTTATTCAAATCTGTGAAAACTGGGGTTTTGCCCACTTTGATGCCAGTTCTGATGCCCAGAACCTGGTTGGGCCAGGCTAAAGTGATCTGAATTTGATGTGTGGCATCGCTAGGTATGTAAATGTGGTGTGAAATCAGTGGCCCAAAGCCATTTAACCCCTCAAAAACACCGGTTACTTATTCAAATCTGTGAAAACTGGGGTTTTGCCCACTTTGATGCCAGTTCTGATGCCCAGAACCTGTTTGGGCCAGGCTGGAGTGATCTGAATTTGATGTGTGGCATCACTAGGTATGTAAATGTGGTGTCAGATCAGTGGCCCAAAGCCATTTGACCCCTCAAAAACACCAGTTACTTATTCAAATCTGTGAAAACTGGGATTTTGCCCACTTTGATGCCAGTTCTGATGCCCAGAACCTGTTTGGGCCAGGCTGGAGTGATCTGAATTTGATGTGTGGCATCACTAGGTATGTAAATGTGGTGTCAGATCAGTGGCCCAAAGCCATTTGACCCCTCAAAAACACCAGTTACTTATTCAAATCTGTGAAAACTGGGGTTTTGCCCACTTTGATGCCAGTTCTGATGCCCAGAACCTGTTTGGGCCAGGCTGGAGTGATCTGAATTTGATGTGCGGCATCACTAGGTATGTAAATGTGGTGTAAGATCAGTGGCCCAAAGCCATTCAACCCCTCAAAAACACCAGTTACTTATTCAAATCTGTGAAAACTGGGGTTTTGCCCACTTTGATGCCAGTTCTGATGCCCAGAACCTGGTTGGGCCAGGCTATAGTGATCTGAATTTGATGTGCGGCATCACTAGGTATGTAAATGTGGTGTGAGGTCAGTGGCACAAAGCCATTTAACCCCTCAAAAACACTAGTTACTTATTCAAATCTGTGAAAACTAGGGTTTTGCCCACTTTGATGCCAGTTCTGATGCCCAGAACCTGTTTGGGCCAGGGTAAAGTGATCTGAATTTGATGTGCGACATCACTAGGTATGTAAATGTGGTGTGAGATCAGTGGCCCAAAGCCATTTAACCCCTCAAAAACACTGGTTACTTATTCAAATCTGTGAAAACTGGGGTTTTGCCCACTTTGATGCCAGTTCTGATGCCCAGAACCTCTTTGGGCCAGGCTACAGTGATCTCAATTTGATGTGTGGCATCACTAGGTATGTAATTGTGGTGTGAGATCAGTGGCCCAAAGCCAATTAACCCCTCAAAAACACTGATTACTTATTCAAATCTGTGAAAACTGGGGTTTTGCCCACTTTGATGCCAGTTCTGATGCCCAGAACCTGTTTGGGCCAGGCTGGAGTGATCTGAATTTGATGTGTGGCATCACTAGGTATGTAAATTTGGTGTGAGATCAGTGGCCCAAAGCCATTTAACCCCTCAAAAACACCAGTTACTTATTCAAATCTGTGAAAACTGGGGTTTTGCCCACTTTGATGCCAGTTATGATGCCCAGAACCTGTGTGGGCCAGGCTGGAGTGATCTGAATTTGATGTGTGGCATCGCTATGTATGTAAATGTGGTGTGAGATCAGTGGCCCAAAGCCATTTAACCCCTCCAAAACACCGGTTACTTATTCAAATCTGTGAAAACTGGGGTTTTGCCCACTTTGATGCCAGTTCTGATGCCCAGAACCTGTTTGGGCCAGGCTGGAGTGATCTGAATTTGATGTGTGGCATCACTAGGTATGTAAATGTGGTGTCAGATCAGTGGCCCAAAGCCATTTGACCCCTCAAAAACACCAGTTACTTATTCAAATCTGTGAAAACTGGGATTTTGCCCACTTTGATGCCAGTTCTGATGGCCAGAACCTGTTTGGGCCAGGCTGTAGTGATCTGAATTTGATGTGTGGCATCACTAGGTATGTAAATGTGGTGTGAGATCAGTGGCCCAAAGCCATTCAACCCCTCAAAAACACCAGTTACTTATTCAAATCTGTGAAAACTGGGGTTTTGCCCACTTTGATGCCAGTTCTGATGCCCAGAACCTGGTTGGGCCAGGCTATAGTGATCTGAATTTGATGTGTGGCATCACTAGGTATGTAAATGTGGTGTGAAATCAGTGGCCCAAAGCCATTTAACCCCTCAAAAACACTGGTTACTTATTCAAATCTGTGAAAACTAGGGTTTTGCCCACTTTGATGCCAGTTCTGATGCCCAGAACCTGTTTGGGCCAGGCTGGAGTGATCTGAATTTGATGTGTGGCATCACTCGGTATGTAAATTTGGTGTGAGATCAGTGGCCCAAAGCCATTTAACCCCTCAAAAACACCAGTTACTTATTCAAATCTGTGAAAACTGGGGTTTTGCCCACTTTGATGCCAGTTATGATGCCCAGAACCTGTTTGGGCCAGGCTGGAGTGATCTGAATTTGATGTGTGGCATCACTAGGTATGTAAATGTGGTGTAAGGTCAGTGGCACAAAGCCATTTAACCCCTCAAAAACACTAGTTACTTATTCAAATCTGTGAAAACTAGGGTTTTGCCCACTTTGATGCCAGTTCTGATGCCCAGAACCTGTTTGGGCCAGGCTAGAGTGACCTGAATTTGATGTGTGGCATCACTAGGTATGTAAATGTGGTGTGAAATCAGTGGCCCAAAGCCATTTAACCCCTCAAAGCACCAGTTACTTATTCAAATCTGTGAAAACTGGGGTTTTGCCCACTTTGATGCCGGTTCTGATGCCCAGAACCTGTTTGGGCAAGGCTGGAGTGATCTGAATTTGATGTGTGGCATCACTAGGTATTTAAATGTGCTGTGAGATCAGTGGCCCAAAGCCATTTAACCCCTCAAAAACACCAGTTACTTATTCAAATCTGTGAAAACTGGGGTTTACCCACTTTGATGCCAGTTCTGATGCCCAGAACCTGTGTGGGCCAGGCTGGAGTGATCTGAATTTGATGTGCGACATCACTAGGTATGTAAATGTGGTGTGAGATCAGTGGCCCAAAGCCATTTAACCCCTCAAAAATACCAGTTACTTATTCAAATCTGTGAAAACTGGGGTTTTGCCCACTTTGATGCCAGTTATGATGCCCAGAACCTGTTTGGGCCAGGCTGGAGTGATCTGAATTTGATGTGTGGGATCACTAGGTATGTTAATGTGGTGTGAGATCAGTGGCCCAAAGCCATTTAACCCCTCAAAAATACCAGTTACTTATTCAAATCTGTGAAAACTGGGGTTTTGCCCACTTTGATGCCAGTTATGATGCCCAGAACCTGTTTGGGCCAGGCTGGAGTGATCTGAATTTGATGTGTGGCATCACTAGGTATGTAAATGTGGTGTGAGATCAGTGGCCCAAAGCCATTTAACCCCTCAAAACACCAGTTACTTATTCAAATCTGTGAAAACTGGGATTTTGCCCACTTTGATGCCAGTTCTGATGCCCAGAACCTGTTTGGGCCAGGCTGGAGTGATCTGAATTTGATGTGTGGCATCACTAGGTATGTAAATGTGGTGTGAGGTCAGTGGCACAAAGCCATTTAACCCCTCAAAAACACTGGTTACTTATTCAAATCTGTGAAAACTAGGGTTTTGCCCACTTTGATGCCAGTTCTGATGCCCAGAACCTGGTTGGGCCAGGCTAAAGTGATCTGAATTTGATGTGTGGCATCACTAGGTATGTAAATGTGGTGTGAAATCAGTGGCCCAAAGCCATTTAACCCCTCAAAGCACCAGTTACTTATTCAAATCTGTGAAAACTGGGGTTTTGCCCACTTTGATGCCAGTTCTGATGCCCAGAACCTGGTTGGGCCAGGCTAAAGTGATCTGAATTTGATGTGTGGCATCGCTAGGTATGTAAATGTGGTGTGAGATCAGTGGCCCAAAGCCATTTAACCCCTCAAAAACACCAGTTACTTATTCAAATCTGTGAAAACTGGGATTTTGCCCACTTTGAAGCCAGTTCTGATGCCCAGAACCTATTTGGGCCAGGCTGGAGTGATCTGAATTTGATGTGTGGCATCACTAGGTATGTAAATGTGGTGTGAGATCAGTGGCCCAAAGCCATTTAACCCCTCAAAAACACCAGTTACTTATTCAAATCTGTGAAAACTGGGTTTTTGCCCACTTTGATGCCAGTTCTGATGCCCAGAACCTGTTTGGGCCAGGATAAAGTGATCTGAATTTGATGTGTGGCATCACTAGGTATGTAAATGTGGTGTGAAATCAGTGGCCCAAAGCTATTTAACCCCTCAAAACACCAGTTACTTATTCAAATCTGTGAAAACTGGGGTTTGCCCACTTTGATGCCAGTTCTGATGCCCAGAACCTGTTTGGGCCAGGCTGGAGTGTTCTGAATTTGATGTGCGACATCACTGGGTATGTAAATGTGGTGTGACATCAGTGGCCCAAAGCAATTTAACCCCTCAAAAATACCAGTTACTTATTCAAATCTGTGAAAACTGGGGTTTTGCCCAATTTGATGCCAGTTCTGATGCCCAGAACCTGTTTGGGCCAGGCTGGAGTGATCTGAATTTGATGTGTGGGATCACTAGGTATGTAAATGTGGTGTGAGATCAGTGGCCCAAAGCCATTTAACCCCTCAAAAACACCAGTTACTTATTCAAATCTGTGAAAACTGGGATTTTGCCCACTTTGAAGCCAGTTCTGATGCCCAGAACCTATTTGGGCCAGGCTGGAGTGATCTAAATTTGATGTGTGGCATCACTAGGTATGTAAATGTGGTGTGAGATCAGTGGCCCAAAGCCATTTAACCCCTCAAAAACACCAGTTACTTATTCAAATCTGTGAAAACTGGGTTTTTGCCCACTTTGATGCCAGTTCTGATGCCCAGAACCTGTTTGGGCCAGGCTAAAGTGATCTGAATTTGATGTGTGGCATCACTAGGTATGTAAATGTGGTGTGAAATCAGTGGCCCAAAGCTATTTAACCCCTCAAAACACCAGTTACTTATTCAAATCTGTGAAAACTGGGGTTTGCCCACTTTGATGCCAGTTCTGATGCCCAGAACCTGTTTGGGCCAGGCTGGAGTGTTCTGAATTTGATGTGCGACATCACTGGGTATGTAAATGTGGTGTGACATCAGTGGCCCAAAGCAATTTAACCCCTCAAAAATACCAGTTACTTATTCAAATCTGTGAAAACTGGGGTTTTGCCCACTTTGATGCCAGTTCTGATGCCCAGAACCTGTTTGGGCCAGGCTGGAGTGACCTGAATTTGATGTGTGGCATCACTAGGTATGTAAATGTGGTGTGAGATCAGTGGCCCAAAGCCATTTAACCCCTCAAAAACACCAGTTACTTATTCAAATCTGTGAAAACTGGGGTTTTGCCCACTTTGATGCCAGTTCTGATGCCCAGAACCTGTTTAAGCCAGGCTGGAGTGATCTGAATTTGATGTGTGGGATCACTAGGTATGTAAATGTGGTGTGAGATCAGTGGCCCAAAGCCATTTAACCCCTCAAAAACACCAGTTACTTATTCTTATTCAAATCTGTGAAAACTGGGATTTTTCCCACTTTGATGCCAGTTCTGATGCCCAGAACCTGTTTGGGCCAGGCTGGAGTGATCTGAATTTGATGTGTGGCATCACCAGGTATGTAAATGTGGTGTGAGAGCAGTGGCCCAAAGCCATTTAACCCCTCAAAAACACTGGTTACTTATTCAAATCTGTGAAAACTGGGGTTTTGCCCACTTTGATGCCAGTTCTGATGCCCAGAACCTGTGTGGGCCAGGCTGGAGTGATCTGAATTTGATGTGCGGCATCACTAGGTATGTAAATGTGGTGTGAGATCAGTGGCCCAAAGCCATTTAACCCCTCAAAAACACCAGTTACTTATTCAAATCTGTGAAAACTGGGATTTTTCCCACTTTGATGCCAGTTCTGATGCCCAGAACCTGTTTGGGCCAGGCTGGAGTGATCTGAATTTGATGTGTGGCATCACTAGGTATGTAAATGTGGTGTGAGATCAGTGGCCCAAAGCCATTTAACCCCTCAAAAACACTGGTTACTTATTCAAATCTGTGAAAACTGGGGTTTTGCCCACTTTGATGCCAGTTCTGATGCCCAGAACCTGTTTGGGCCAGGCTGAAGGGATCTGAATTTGTAGTGTGGCATCACTAGGTATGTAAATTTTGTGTGAGATCAGTGGCCCAAAGCCATTTAACCCCTCAAAAACACTGGTTACTTATTCAAATCTGTGAAAACTGGGATTTTGCCCACTTTGATGCCAGTTCTGATGCCCAGAACCTGTTTGGGCCAGGCTGGAGTGATCTGAATTTGATGTGTGGCATCACTAGGTATGTAAATGTGGTGTGAAATCAGTGGCCCAAAGCTATTCAACCCCTCAAAAACACCAGTTACTTATTCAAATCTGTGAAAACTGGGGTTTTGCCCACTTTGATGCCAGTTCTGATGCCCAGAACCTGGTTGGGCCAGGCTATAGTGATCTGAATTTGATGTGTGGCATCACTAGGTATGTAAATGTGGTGTGAAATCAGTGGCCCAAAGCCATTTAACCCCTCAAAACACTGGTTACTTATTCAAATCTGTGAAAACTAGGGTTTTGCCCACTTTGATGCCAGTTATGATGCCCAGAACCTGTTTGGGCCAGGCTGGAGTGATCTGAATTTGATGTGTGGCATCACTAGGTATTTAAATGTGCTGTGAGATCAGTGGCCCAAAGCCATTTAACCCCTCAAAAACACCAGTTACTTATTCAAATCTGTGAAAACTGGGGTTTACCCACTTTGATGCCAGTTCTGATGCCCAGAACCTGTGTGGGCCAGGCTGGAGTGATCTGAATTTGATGTGCGACATCACTAGGTATGTAAATGTGGTGTGAGATCAGTGGCCCAAAGCCATTTAACCCCTCAAAAATACCAGTTACTTATTCAAATCTGTGAAAACTGGGGTTTTGCCCACTTTGATGCCAGTTATGATGCCCAGAACCTGTTTGGGCCAGGCTGGAGTGATCTGAATTTGATGTGTGGGATCACTAGGTATGTAATTGTGGTGTGAGATCAGTGGCCCAAAGCCATTTAACCCCTCAAAACACCAGTTACTTATTCAAATCTGTGAAAACTGGGATTTTGCCCACTTTGATGCCAGTTCTGATGCCCAGAACCTGTTTGGGCCAGGCTGGAGTGATCTGAATTTGATGTGTGGCATCACTAGGTATGTAAATGTGGTGTGAGGTCAGTGGCACAAAGCCATTTAACCCCTCAAAAACACTGGTTACTTATTCAAATCTGGGAAAAGTAGGGTTTTGCCCACTTTGATGCCAGTTCTGATGCCCAGAACCTGGTTGGGCCAGGCTAAAGTGATCTGAATTTGATGTGTGGCATCACTAGGTATGTAAATGTGGTGTGAAATCAGTGGCCCAAAGCCATTTAACCCCTCAAAGCACCAGTTACTTATTCAAATCTGTGAAAACTGGGGTTTTGCCCACTTTGATGCCGGTTCTGATGCCCAGAACCTGTTTGGGCCAGGCTGGAGTGATCTGAATTTGATGTGTGGCATCACTAGGTATGTAAATGTGGTGTGAGATCAGTGGCCCAAAGCCATTTAACCCCTCAAAAATACCAGTTACTTATTCAAATCTGTGAAAACTGGGATTTTGCCCACTTTGATGCCAGTTCTGATGCCCAGAACCTGTTTGGGCCAGGCTGGAGTGATCTGAATTTGATGTGTGGGATCACTAGGTATGTAAATGTGGTGTGAGATCAGTGGCCCAAAGCCATTTAACCCCTCAAAAACACCAGTTACTTATTCAAATCTGTGAAAACTGGGATTTTGCCCACTTTGAAGCCAGTTCTGATGCCCAGAACCTATTTGGGCCAGGCTGGAGTGATCTGAATTTGATGTGTGGCATCACTAGGTATGTAAATGTGGTGTGAGATCAGTGGCCCAAAGCCATTTAACCCCTCAAAAACACCAGTTACTTATTCAAATCTGTGAAAACTGGGTTTTTGCCCACTTTGATGCCAGTTCTGATGCCCAGAACCTGTTTGGGCCAGGCTAAAGTGATCTGAATTTGATGTGTGGCATCACTAGGTATGTAAATGTGGTGTGAAATCAGTGGCCCAAAGCTATTTAACCCCTCAAAACACCAGTTACTTATTCAAATCTGTGAAAACTGGGGTTTGCCCACTTTGATGCCAGTTCTGATGCCCAGAACCTGTTTGGGCCAGGCTGGAGTGTTCTGAATTTGATGTGCAACATCACTGGGTATGTAAATGTGGTGTGACATCAGTGGCCCAAAGCAATTTAACCCCTCAAAAATACCAGTTACTTATTCAAATCTGTGAAAACTGGGGTTTTGCCCACTTTGATGCCAGTTCTGATGCCCAGAACCTGTTTGGGCCAGGCTGGAGTGATCTGAATTTGATGTGTGGCATCACTAGGTATGTAAATGTGGTGTGAGATCAGTGGCCCAAAGCCATTTAACTCCTCAAAAACACTGGTTACTTATTCAAATCTGTGAAAACTGGGGTTTTGCCCACTTTGATGCCAGTTCTGATGCCCAGAACCTCTTTGGGCCAGGCTAAAGTGATCTGAATTTGATGCGTGGCATCACTAGGTATGTAATTGTGGTGTGAGATCAGTGGCCCAAAGCCAATTAACCCCTCAAAAACACTGGTTACTTATTCAAATCTGTGAAAACTGGGGTTTTACCCACTTTGATGCCAGTTCTGATGCCCAGAACCTGTTTGGGCCAGGCTGGAGTGATCTGAATTTGATGTGTGGCATCACTAGGTATGTAAATGTAGTGTGAGATCAGTGGCCCAAAGCCATTTAACCCCTCAAAAACACTGGTTACTTATTCAAATCTGTGAAAACTGGGGTTTTGCCCACTTTGATGCCAGTTCTGATGCCCAGAACCTGGTTGGGCCAGGCTAAAGTGATCTGAATTTGATGTGTGGCATCACTAGGTATGTAAATGTGGTGTGAAATCAGTGGCCCAAAGCCATTTAACCCCTCAAAGCACCAGTTACTTATTCAAATCTGTGAAAACTGGGGTTTTGCCCACTTTGATGCCAGTTCTGATGCCCAGAACCTGTTTGGGCCAGGCTGGAGCGATCTGAATTTGATGTGTGGCATCACTAGGTATGTAAATGTGGTGTGAAATCAGTGGCCCAAAGCAATTTAACCCCTCAAAACACCAGTTACTTATTCAAATCTGTGAAAACTGGGGTTTTGCCCACTTTGATGCCAGTTCTGATGCCCAGAACCTGTTTGGGCCAGGCTAAAGTGATCTGAATTTGATGTGTGGCATCACTAGGTATGTAAATGTGGTGTGAAATCAGTGGCCCAAAGCTATTTAACCCCTCAAAACACCAGTTACTTATTCAAATCTGTGAAAACTGGGGTTTTGCCCACTTTGATGCCAGTTCTGATGCCCAGAACCTGTTTGGGCCAGGCTGGAGTGATCTGAATTTGATGTGTGGCATCACTAGGTATGTAAATGTGGTGTGAGATCAGTGGCCCAAAGCCATTTAACCCCTCAAAAACACCAGTTACTTATTCAAATCTGTGAAAACTGGGGTTTTGCCCACTTTGATGCCAGTTCTGATGCCCAGAACCTGTTTGGGCCAGGCTGGAGTGATCTGAATTTGATGTGTGGCATCACTAGGTATGTAAACTTGGTGTGAGATCAGTGGCCCAAAGCCATTTAACCCCTCAAAAACACTGGTTACTTATTCAAATCTGTGAAAACTGGGGTTTTGCCCACTTTGATGCCAGTTATGATGCCCAGAACCTGTTTGGGCCAGGCTGGAGTGATCTGAATTTGATGTGTGGCATCACTAGGTATGTAAATGTGGTGTGAGATCAGTGGCCCAAAGCCATTTAACCCTTCAAAAACACCAGTTACTTATTCAAATCTGTGAAAACTGGGATTTTGCCCACTTTGATGCCAGTTCTGATGCCCAGAACCTGTTTGGGCCAGGCTGGAGTGTTCTGAATTTGATGTGTGGGATCACTAGGTATGTAAATGTGGTGTGAGATCAGTGGCCCAAAGCCATTTAACCCCTCAAAAACACCAGGTACTTATTCAAATCTGTGAAAACTGGAGTTTTGCCCACTTTGATGCCAGTTCTGATGCCCAGAACCTGTTTGGGCCAGGCTGGAGTGATCTGAATTTGATGTGTGGCATCACTAGGTATGTAAATTTGGTGTGAGATCAGTGGCCCAAAGCCATTTAACCCCTCAAAAACACTGGTTACTTATTCAAATCTGTGAAAACTGGGGTTTTGCCCACTTTGATGCCAGTTCTGATGCCCAGAACCTGTTTGGGCCAGGCTGGAGTGATCTGAATTTGATGTGTGGCATCACTAGGTATGTAAATGTGGTGTGAGATCAGTGTCCCAAAGCCATTTAACCCCTCAAAAACACTGGTTACTTATTCAAATCTGTGAAAACTAGGGTTTTGCCAACTTTGATGCCAGTTCTGATGCCCAGAACCTGTTTGGGCCAGGCTGGAGTGATCTGAATTTGATGTGTGGCATCACTAGGTATGTAAATGTGGTGTGAGATCAGTGGCCCAAAGCCATTTAACCCCTCAAAAACACTGGTTACTTATTCAAATCTGTGAAAACTAGGGTTTTGCCCACTTTGATGCCAGTTCTGATGCCCAGAACCTGTGTGGGCCAGGCTGGAGTGATCTGAATTTGATGTGCGGCATCACTAGGTATGTAAATGTGGTGTGAGATCAGTGGCCCAAAGCCATTTAACCCCTCAAAAACACCAGTTACTTATTCAAATCTGTGAAAACTGGGGTTTTGCCCACTTTGATGCCAGTTATGATGCCCAGAACCTGTTTGGGCCAGGCTGGAGTGATCTGAATTTGATGTGTGGCATCACTAGGTATGTAAATGTGGTGTGAGGTCAGTGGCACAAAGCCATTTAACCCCTCAAAAACACTAGTTACTTATTCAAATCTGTGAAAACTAGGGTTTTGCCCACTTTGATGCCAGTTCTGATGCCCAGAACCTGTTTGGGCCAGGGTAAAGTGATCTGAATTTGATGTGCGACATCACTAGGTATGTAAATGTGGTGTGAGATCAGTGGCCCAAAGCCATTTAACCCCTCAAAAACACTGGTTACTTATTCAAATCTGTGAAAACTGGGGTTTTGCCCACTTTGATGCCAGTTCTGATGCCCAGAACCTCTTTGGGCCAGGCTACAGTGATCTCAATTTGATGTGTGGCATCACTAGGTATGTAATTGTGGTGTGAGATCAGTGGCCCAAAGCCAATTAACCCCTCAAAAACACTGATTACTTATTCAAATCTGTGAAAACTGGGGTTTTGCCCACTTTGATGCCAGTTCTGATGCCCAGAACCTGTTTGGGCCAGGCTGGAGTGATCTGAATTTGATGTGTGGCATCACTAGGTATGTAAATTTGGTGTGAGATCAGTGGCCCAAAGCCATTTAACCCCTCAAAAACACCAGTTACTTATTCAAATCTGTGAAAACTGGGGTTTTGCCCACTTTGATGCCAGTTATGATGCCCAGAACCTGTTTGGGCCAGGCTGGAGTGATCTGAATTTGATGTGTGGCATCACTAGGTATGTAAATGTGGTGTGAGATCAGTGGCCCAAAGCCATTTAACCCCTCCAAAACACCGGTTACTTATTCAAATCTGTGAAAACTGGGGTTTTGCCCACTTTGATGCCAGTTCTGATGCCCATAACCTGTTTGGGCCAGACTGGAGTGATCTGAATTTGATGTGTGGCATCACTAGGTATGTAAATGTGGTGTCAGATCAGTGGCCCAAAGCCATTTGACCCCTCAAAAACACCAGTTACTTATTCAAATCTGTGAAAACTGGGATTTTGCCCACTTTGATGCCAGTTCTGATGGCCAGAACCTGTTTGGGCCAGGCTGTAGTGATCTGAATTTGATGTGTGGCATCACTAGGTATGTAAATGTCGTGTGAGATCAGTGGCCCAAAGCCATTCAACCCCTCAAAAACACCAGTTACTTATTCAAATCTGTGAAAACTGGGGTTTTGCCCACTTTGATGCCAGTTCTGATGCCCAGAACCTGGTTGGGCCAGGCTATAGTGATCTGAATTTGATGTGTGGCATCACTAGGTATGTAAATGTGGTGTGAAATCAGTGGCCCAAAGCCATTTAACCCCTCAAAAACACTGGTTACTTATTCAAATCTGTGAAAACTAGGGTTTTGCCCACTTTGATGCCAGTTCTGATGCCCAGAACCTGTTTGGGCCAGGCTGGAGTGATCTGAATTTGATGTGTGGCATCACTCGGTATGTAAATTTGGTGTGAGATCAGTGGCCCAAAGCCATTTAACCCCTCAAAAACACCAGTTACTTATTCAAATCTGTGAAAACTGGGGTTTTGCCCACTTTGATGCCAGTTCTGATGCCCAGAACCTGTTTGGGCCAGGCTGGAGTGATCTGAATTTGATGTGTGGCATCACTAGGTATGTAAATGTGGTGTAAGGTCAGTGGCACAAAGCCATTTAACCCCTCAAAAACACTAGTTACTTATTCAAATCTGTGAAAACTAGGGTTTTGCCCACTTTGATGCCAGTTCTGATGCCCAGAACCTGTTTGGGCCAGGCTAGAGTGACCTGAATTTGATGTGTGGCATCACTAGGTATGTAAATGTGGTGTGAAATCAGTGGCCCAAAGCCATTTAACCCCTCAAAGCACCAGTTACTTATTCAAATCTGTGAAAACTGGGGTTTTGCCCACTTTGATGCCGGTTCTGATGCCCAGAACCTGTTTGGGCAAGGCTGGAGTGATCTGAATTTGATGTGTGGCATCACTAGGTATTTAAATGTGCTGTGAGATCAGTGGCCCAAAGCCATTTAACCCCTCAAAAACACCAGTTACTTATTCAAATCTGTGAAAACTGGGGTTTACCCACTTTGATGCCAGTTCTGATGCCCAGAACCTGTGTGGGCCAGGCTGGAGTGATCTGAATTTGATGTGCGACATCACTGGGTATGTAAATGTGGTGTGAGATCAGTGGCCCAAAGCCATTTAACCCCTCAAAAATACCAGTTACTTATTCAAATCTGTGAAAACTGGGGTTTTGCCCACTTTGATGCCAGTTATGATGCCCAGAACCTGTTTGGGCCAGGCTGGAGTGATCTGAATTTGATGTGTGGGATCACTAGGTATGTAAATGTGGTGTGAGATCAGTGGCCCAAAGCCATTTAACCCCTCAAAACACCAGTTACTTATTCAAATCTGTGAAAACTGGGATTTTGCCCACTTTGATGCCAGTTCTGATGCCCAGAACCTGTTTGGGCCAGGCTGGAGTGATCTGAATTTGATGTGTGGCATCACTAGGTATGTAAATGTGGTGTGAGGTCAGTGGCACAAAGCCATTTAACCCCTCAAAAACACTGGTTACTTATTCAAATCTGTGAAAACTAGGGTTTTGCCCACTTTGATGCCAGTTCTGATGCCCAGAACCTGGTTGGGCCAGGCTAAAGTGATCTGAATTTGATGTGTGGCATCACTAGGTATGTAAATGTGGTGTGAAATCAGTGGCCCAAAGCCATTTAACCCCTCAAAGCACCAGTTACTTATTCAAATCTGTGAAAACTGGGGTTTTGCCCACTTTGATGCCGGTTCTGATGCCCAGAACCTGTTTGGGCCAGGCTGGAGTGATCTGAATTTGATGTGTGTCATCACTACGTATGTAATTGTGGTGTGAGATCAGTCGCCCAAAGCCATTAAACCCCTCAAAAACACCAGTTACTTATTCAAATCTGTGAAAACTGGTGTTTTGCCCACTTTGATGCCAGTTCTGATGCCCAGAACCTGTTTGGGCCAGGCTGGAGTGATCTGAATTTGATGTGTGGCATCACTAGGTATGTAAATGTGGTGAGAGATCAGTGGCCCAAAGCCATTTAACCCCTCAAAAATACCAGTTACTTATTCAAATCTGTGAAAACTGGGATTTTTCCCACTTTGATGCCAGTTCTGATGCCCAGAACCTGTTTGGGCCAGGCTGGAGTGATCTGAATTTGATGTGTGGCATCACTAGGTATGTAAATGTGGTGTGAGATCAGTGGCCCAAAGCCATTTAACCCCTCAAAAACACCAGTTACTTATTCAAATCTGTGAAAACTGGGATTTTGCCCACTTTGAAGCCAGTTCTGATGCCCAGAACCTATTTGGGCCAGGCTGGAGTGATCTGAATTTGATGTGTGGCATCACTAGGTATGTAAATGTGGTGTGAGATCAGTGGCCCAAAGCCATTTAACCCCTCAAAAACACCAGTTACTTATTCAAATCTGTGAAAACTGGGTTTTTGCCCACTTTGATGCCAGTTCTGATGCCCAGAACCTGTTTGGGCCAGGCTAAAGTGATCTGAATTTGATGTGTGGCATCACTAGGTATGTAAATGTGGTGTGAAATCAGTGGCCCAAAGCTATTTAACCCCTCAAAACACCAGTTACTTATTCAAATCTGTGAAAACTGGGGTTTGCCCACTTTGATGCCAGTTCTGATGCCCAGAACCTGTTTGGGCCAGGCTGGAGTGTTCTGAATTTGATGTGCGACATCACTGGGTATGTAAATGTGGTGTGACATCAGTGGCCCAAAGCAATTTAACCCCTCAAAAATACCAGTTACTTATTCAAATCTGTGAAAACTGGGGTTTTGCCCACTTTGATGCCAGTTCTGATGCCCAGAACCTGTTTGGGCCAGGCTGGAGTGATCTGAATTTGATGTGTGGGATCACTAGGTATGTAAATGTGGTGTGAGATCAGTGGCCCAAAGCCATTTAACCCCTCAAAAACACCAGTTACTTATTCAAATCTGTGAAAACTGGGATTTTGCCCACTTTGAAGCCAGTTCTGATGCCCAGAACCTATTTGGGCCAGGCTGGAGTGATCTGAATTTGATGTGTGGCATCACTAGGTATGTAAATGTGGTGTGAGATCAGTGGCCCAAAGCCATTTAACCCCTCAAAAACACCAGTTACTTATTCAAATCTGTGAAAACTGGGTTTTTGCCCACTTTGATGCCAGTTATGATGCCCAGAACCTGTTTGGGCCAGGCTGGAGTGATCTGAATTTGATGTGTGGCATCACTAGGTATGTAAATGTGGTGTGAAATCAGTGGCCCAAAGCTATTTAACCCCTCAAAACACCAGTTACTTATTCAAATCTGTGAAAACTGGGGTTTGCCCACTTTGATGCCAGTTCTGATGCCCAGAACCTGTTTGGGCCAGGCTGGAGTGTTCTGAATTTGATGTGCGACATCACTGGGTATGTAAATGTGGTGTGACATCAGTGGCCCAAAGCAATTTAACCCCTCAAAAATACCAGTTACTTATTCAAATCTGTGAAAACTGGGGTTTTGCCCACTTTGATGCCAGTTCTGATGCCCAGAACCTGTTTGGGCCAGGCTGGAGTGATCTGAATTTGATGTGTGGCATCACTAGGTATGTAAATGTGGTGTGAAATCAGTGGCCCAAAGCTATTTAATCCCTCAAAACACCAGTTACTTATTCAAATCTGTGAAAACTGGGGTTTTGCCCACTTTGATGCCAGTTCTGATGCCCAGAACCTGTTTGGGCCAGGCTGGAGTGACCTGAATTTGATGTGTGGCATCACTAGGTATGTAAATGTGGTGTGAGATCAGTGGCCCAAAGCCATTTAACCCCTCAAAAACACCAGTTACTTATTCAAATCTGTGAAAACTGGGGTTTTGCCCACTTTGATGCCAGTTCTGATGCCCAGAACCTGTTTGGGCCAGGCTGGAGTGATCTGAATTTGATGTGTGGGATCACTAGGTATGTAAATGTGGTGTGAGATCAGTGGCCCAAAGCCATTTAACCCCTCAAAAACACCAGATACTTATTCAAATCTGTGAAAACTGGGATTTTTCCCACTTTGATGCCAGTTCTGATGCCCAGAACCTGTTTGGGCCAGGCTGGAGTGATCTGAATTTGATGTGTGGCATCACCAGGTATGTAAATGTGGTGTGAGAGCAGTGGCCCAAAGCCATTTAACCCCTCAAAAACACTGGTTACTTATTCAAATCTGTGAAAACTGGGGTTTTGCCCACTTTGATGCCAGTTCTGATGCCCAGAACCTGTGTGGGCCAGGCTGGAGTGATCTGAATTTGATGTGCGGCATCACTAGGTATGTAAATGTGGTGTGAGATCAGTGGCCCAAAGCCATTTAACCCCTCAAAAACACCAGTTACTTATTCAAATCTGTGAAAACTGGGATTTTTCCCACTTTGATGCCAGTTCTGATGCCCAGAACCTGTTTGGGCCAGGCTGGAGTGATCTGAATTTGATGTGTGGCATCACTAGGTATGTAAATGTGGTGTGAGATCAGTGGCCCAAAGCCATTTAACCCCTCAAAAACACCAGTTACTTATTCAAATCTGTGAAAACTGGGATTTTTCCCACTTTGATGCCAGTTCTGATGCCCAGAACCTGTTTGGGCCAGGCTGGAGTGATCTGAATTTGATGTGTGGCATCACCAGGTATGTAAATGTGGTGTGAGATCAGTGGCCCAAAGCAATTTAACCCCTCAAAAAAACCAGTTACTTATTCAAATCTGTGAAAACTGGGGTTTTGCCCACTTTGATGCCAGTTCTGATGCCCAGAACCTGTTTGGGCCAGGCTGGAGTGATCTGAATTTGATGTGTGGCATCACTAGGTATGTAAATGTGGTGTGAGATCAGTGGCCCAAAGCCATTTAACCCCTCAAAAACACTGGTTACTTATTCAAATCTGTGAAAACTGGGGTTTTGCCCACTTTGATGCCAGTTCTGATGCCCAGAACCTGTTTGGGCCAGGCTGAAGGGATCTGAATTTGTAGTGTGGCATCACTAGGTATGTAAATTTTGTGTGAGATCAGTGGCCCAAAGCCATTTAACCCCTCAAAAACACTGGTTACTTATTCAAATCTGTGAAAACTGGGATTTTGCCCACTTTGATGCCAGTTATGATGCCCAGAACCTGTTTGGGCCAGGCTGGAGTGATCTGAATTTGATGTGTGGCATCACTAGGTATGTAAATGTGGTGTGAAATCAGTGGCCCAAAGCTATTCAACCCCTCAAAAACACCAGTTACTTATTCAAATCTGTGAAAACTGGGGTTTTGCCCACTTTGATGCCAGTTATGATGCCCAGAACCTGTTTGGGCCAGGCTGGAGTGATCTGAATTTGATGTGTGGCATCACTAGGTATGTAAATGTGGTGTGAGATCAGTGGCCCAAAGCCATTTAACCCCTCAAAAACACTAGTTACTTATTCAAATCTGTGAAAACTAGGGTTTTGCCCACTTTGATGCCAGTTCTGATGCCCAGAACCTGTTTGGGCCAGGCTGGAGTGACCTGAATTTGATGTGTGGCATCACTAGGTATGTAAATGTGGTGTGAAATCAGTGGCCCAAAGCCATTTAACCCCTCAAAGCACCAGTTACTTATTCAAATCTGTGAAAACTGGGGTTTTGCCCACTTTGATGCCGGTTCTGATGCCCAGAACCTGTTTGGGCAAGGCTGGAGTGATCTGAATTTGATGTGTGGCATCACTAGGTATTTAAATGTGCTGTGAGATCAGTGGCCCAAAGCCATTTAACCCCTCAAAAACACCAGTTACTTATTCAAATCTGTGAAAACTGGGGTTTACCCACTTTGATGCCAGTTCTGATGCCCAGAACCTGTGTGGGCCAGGCTGGAGTGATCTGAATTTGATGTGCGACATCACTAGGTATGTAAATGTGGTGTGAGATCAGTGGCCCAAAGCCATTTAACCCCTCAAAAATACCAGTTACTTATTCAAATCTGTGAAAACTGGGGTTTTGCCCACTTTGATGCCAGTTATGATGCCCAGAACCTGTTTGGGCCAGGCTGGAGTGATCTGAATTTGATGTGTGGCATCACTAGGTATGTAAATGTGATGTGAGGTCAGTGGCACAAAGCCATTTAACCCCTCAAAAACACTGGTTACTTATTCAAATCTGGGAAAACTAGGGTTTTGCCCACTTTGATGCCAGTTCTGATGCCCAGAACCTGGTTGGGCCAGGCTAAAGTGATCTGAATTTGATGTGTGGCATCACTAGGTATGTAAATGTGGTGTGAAATCAGTGGCCCAAAGCCATTTAACCCCTCAAAGCACCAGTTACTTATTCAAATCTGTGAAAACTGGGGTTTTGCCCACTTTGATGCCGGTTCTGATGCCCAGAACCTGTTTGGGCCAGGCTGGAGTGATCTGAATTTGATGTGTGGCATCACTAGGTATGTAAATGTGGTGTGAGATCAGTGGCCCAAAGCCATTTAACCCCTCAAAAATACCAGTTACTTATTCAAATCTGTGAAAACTGGGATTTTGCCCACTTTGATGCCAGTTCTGATGCCCAGAACCTGTTTGGGCCAGGCTGGAGTGATCTGAATTTGATGTGTGGGATCACTAGGTATGTAAATGTGGTGTGAGATCAGTGGCCCAAAGCCATTTAACCCCTCAAAAACACCAGTTACTTATTCAAATCTGTGAAAACTGGGATTTTGCCCACTTTGAAGCCAGTTCTGATGCCCAGAACCTATTTGGGCCAGGCTGGAGTGATCTGAATTTGATGTGTGGCATCACTAGGTATGTAAATGTGGTGTGAGATCAGTGGCCCAAAGCCATTTAACCCCTCAAAAACACCAGTTTCTTATTCAAATCTGTGAAAACTGGGTTTTTGCCCACTTTGATGCCAGTTCTGATGCCCAGAACCTGTTTGGGCCAGGCTAAAGTGATCTGAATTTGATGTGTGGCGTCACTAGGTATGTAAATGTGGTGTGAAATCAGTGGCCCAAAGCTATTTAACCCCTCAAAACACCAGTTACTTATTCAAATCTGTGAAAACTGGGGTTTGCCCACTTTGATGCCAGTTCTGATGCCCAGAACCTGTTTGGGCCAGGCTGGAGTGTTCTGAATTTGATGTGCGACATCACTGGGTATGTAAATGTGGTGTGACATCAGTGGCCCAAAGCAATTTAACCCCTCAAAAATACCAGTTACTTATTCAAATCTGTGAAAACTGGGGTTTTGCCCACTTTGATGCCAGTTCTGATGCCCAGAACCTGTTTGGGCCAGGCTGTAGTGATCTGAATTTGATGTGTGGCATCACTAGGTATGTAAATGTGGTGTGAGATCAGTGGCCCAAAGCCATTTAACTCCTCAAAAACACTGGTTACTTATTCAAATCTGTGAAAACTGGGGTTTTGCCCACTTTGATGCCAGTTCTGATGCCCAGAACCTCTTTGGGCCAGGCTAAAGTGATCTGACTTTGATGCGTGGCATCACTAGGTATGTAATTGTGGTGTGAGATCAGTGGCCCAAAGCCAATTAACCCCTCAAAAACACTGGTTACTTATTCAAATCTGTGAAAACTGGGGTTTTACCCACTTGGATGCCAGTTCTGATGCCCAGAACCTGTTTGGGCCAGGCTGGAGTGATCTGAATTTGATGTGTGGCATCACTAGGTATGTAAATGTAGTGTGAGATCAGTGGCCCAAAGCCACTTAACCCCTCAAAAACACTGGTTACTTATTCAAATCTGTGAAAACTGGGGTTTTGCCCACTTTGATGCCAGTTCTGATGCCCAGAACCTGGTTGGGCCAGGCTAAAGTGATCTGAATTTGATGTGTGGCATCACTAGGTATGTAAATGTGGTGTGAAATCAGTGGCCCAAAGCCATTTAACCCCTCAAAGCACCAGTTACTTATTCAAATCTGTGAAAACTGGGGTTTTGCCCACTTTGATGCCAGTTCTGATGCCCAGAACCTGTTTGGGCCAGGCTGGAGCGATCTGAATTTGATGTGTGGCATCACTAGGTATGTAAATGTGGTGTGAAATCAGTGGCCCAAAGCAATTTAACCCCTCAAAACACCAGTTACTTATTCAAATCTGTGAAAACTGGGGTTTTGCCCACTTTGATGCCAGTTCTGATGCCCAGAACCTGTTTGGGCCAGGCTAAAGTGATCTGAATTTGATGTGTGGCATCACTAGGTATGTAAATGTGGTGTGAAATCAGTGGCCCAAAGCTATTTAACCCCTCAAAACACCAGTTACTTATTCAAATCTGTGAAAACTGGGGTTTTGCCCACTTTGATGCCAGTTCTGATGCCCAGAACCTGTTTGGGCCAGGCTGGAGTGATCTGAATTTGATGTGTGGCATCACTAGGTATGTAAATGTGGTGTGAGATCAGTGGCCCAAAGCCATTTAACCCCTCAAAAACACCAGTTACTTATTCAAATCTGTGAAAACTGGGGTTTTGCCCACTTTGATGCCAGTTCTGATGCCCAGAACCTGTTTGGGCCAGGCTGGAGTGATCTGAATTTGATGTGTGGCATCACTAGGTATGTAAACTTGGTGTGAGATCAGTGGCCCAAAGCCATTTAACCCCTCAAAAACACTGGTTACTTATTCAAATCTGTGAAAACTGGGGTTTTGCCCAATTTGATGCCAGTTATGATGCCCAGAACCTGTTTGGGCCAGGCTGGAGTGATCTGAATTTGATGTGTGGCATCACTAGGTATGTAAATGTGGTGTGAGATCAGTGGCCCAAAGCCATTTAACCCTTCAAAAACACCAGTTACTTATTCAAATCTGTGAAAACTGGGATTTTGCCCACTTTGATGCCAGTTCTGATGCCCAGAACCTGTTTGGGCCAGGCTGGAGTGTTCTGAATTTGATGTGTGGGATCACTAGGTATGTAAATGTGGTGTGAGATCAGTGGCCCAAAGCCATTTAACCCCTCAAAAACACCAGGTACTTATTCAAATCTGTGAAAACTGGAGTTTTGCCCACTTTGATGCCAGTTCTGATGCCCAGAACCTGTTTGGGCCAGGCTGGAGTGATCTGAATTTGATGTGTGGCATCGCTAGGTATGTAAATGTGGTGTGAAATCAGTGGCACAAAGCTATTTAACCCCTCAAAACACCAGTTACTTATTCAAATCTGTGAAAACTGGGGTTTGCCCACTTTGATGCCAGTTCTGATGCCAAGAACCTGTTTGGGCCAGGCTGGAGTGATCTGAATTTGATGTGTGGCATCACTAGGTATGTAAATGTGGTGTGAGATCAGTGTCCCAAAGCCATTTAACCCCTCAAAAACACTGGTTACTTATTCAAATCTGTGAAAACTAGGGTTTTGCCAACTTTGATGCCAGTTCTGATGCCCAGAACCTGTTTGGGCCAGGCTGGAGTGATCTGAATTTGATGTGTGGCATCACTAGGTATGTAAATTTGGTGTGAGATCAGTGGCCCAAAGCCATTTAACCCCTCAAAAACACTGGTTACTTATTCAAATCTGTGAAAACTGGGGTTTTGCCCACTTTGATGCCAGTTCTGATGCCCAGAACCTGTTTGGGCCAGGCTGGAGTGATCTGAATTTGATGTGTGGCATCACTAGGTATGTAAATGTGGTGTGAGATCAGTGTCCCAAAGCCATTTAACCCCTCAAAAACACTGGTTACTTATTCAAATCTGTGAAAACTAGGGTTTTGCCAACTTTGATGCCAGTTCTGATGCCCAGAACCTGTTTGGGCCAGGCTGGAGTGATCTGAATTTGATGTGTGGCATCACTAGGTATGTAAATGTGGTGTGAGATCAGTGGCCCAAAGCCATTTAACCCCTCAAAAACACTGGTTACTTATTCAAATCTGTGAAAACTAGGGTTTTGCCCACTTTGATGCCAGTTCTGATGCCCAGAACCTGTTTGGGCCAGGCTGGAGTGATCTGAATTTGATGTGCGGCATCACTAGGTATGTAAATGTGGTGTGAGATCAGTGGCCCAAAGCCATTTAACCCCTCAAAAACACCAGTTACTTATTCAAATCTGTGAAAACTGGGATTTTTCCCACTTTGATGCCAGTTCTGATGCCCAGAACCTGTTTGGGCCAGGCTGGAGTGATCTGAATTTGATGTGTGGCATCACTAGGTATGTAAATGTGGTGTGAGATCAGTGGCCCAAAGCCATTTAACCCCTCAAAAACACCAGTTACTTATTCAAATCTGTGAAAACTGGGATTTTTCCCACTTTGATGCCAGTTCTGATGCCCAGAACCTGTTTGGGCCAGGCTGGAGTGATCTGAATTTGATGTGTGGCATCACCAGGTATGTAAATGTGGTGTGAGATCAGTGGCCCAAAGCAATTTAACCCCTCAAAAATACCAGTTACTTATTCAAATCTGTGAAAACTGGGGTTTTGCCCACTTTGATGCCAGTTCTGATGCCCAGAACCTGTTTGGGCCAGGCTGGAGTGATCTGAATTTGATGTGTGGCATCACTAGGTATGTAAATGTGGTGTGAGATCAGTGGTCCAAAGCCATTTAACCCCTCAAAAACACTGGTTACTTATTCAAATCTGTGAAAACTGGGATTTTGCCCACTTTGATGCCAGTTCTGATGCCCAGAACCTGTTTGGGCCAGGCTGGAGTGATCTGAATTTGATGTGAGGCATCACTAGGTATGTAAATGTGGTGTGAGATCAGTGGCCCAAAGCCATTTATCCCCTCAAAAACACCAGTTACTTATTCAAATCTGTGAAAACTGGGATTTTGCCCACTTTGAAGCCAGTTCTGATGCCCAGAACCTGTTTGGGCCAGGCTGGAGTGATCTGAATTTGATGTGTGGCATCACTAGGTATGTAAATGTGGTGTGAGATCAGTGGCCCAAAGCCATTTAACCCCTCAAAAACACCAGTTACTTATTCAAATCTGTGAAAACTGGGGTTTTGCCCACTTTGATGCCAGTTCTGATGCCCAGAACCTGTTTGGGCCAGGCTGGAGTGATCTGAATTTGATGTGTGGCATCACCAGGTATGTAAATGTGGTGTGAGAGCAGTGGCCCAAAGCCATTTAACCCCTCAAAAACACTGGTTACTTATTCAAATCTGTGAAAACTGGGGTTTTGCCCACTTTGATGCCAGTTCTGATGCCCAGAACCTGTGTGGGCCAGGCTGGAGTGATCTGAATTTGATGTGCGGCATCACTAGGTATGTAAATGTGGTGTGAGATCAGTGGCCCAAAGCCATTTAACCCCTCAAAAACACCAGTTACTTATTCAAATCTGTGAAAACTGGGATTTTTCCCACTTTGATGCCAGTTCTGATGCCCAGAACCTGTTTGGGCCAGGCTGGAGTGATCTGAATTTGATGTGTGGCATCACTAGGTATGTAAATGTGGTGTGAGATCAGTGGCCCAAAGCCATTTAACCCCTCAAAAACACCAGTTACTTATTCAAATCTGTGAAAACTGGGATTTTTCCCACTTTGATGCCAGTTCTGATGCCCAGAACCTGTTTGGGCCAGGCTGGAGTGATCTGAATTTGATGTGTGGCATCACTAGGTATGTAAATGTGGTGTGAGATCAGTGGCCCAAAGCCATTTAACCCCTCAAAAACACCAGTTACTTATTCAAATCTGTGAAAACTGGGGTTTTGCCCACTTTGATGTCAGTTCTGATGCCCAGAACCTATTTGGGCCAGGCTGGAGTGATCTGAATTTGATGTGTGGCATCACTAGGTATGTAAATGTGGTGTGAGATCAGTGGCCCAAAGCAATTTAACCCCTCAAAAATACCAGTTACTTATTCAAATCTGTGAAAACTGGGGTTTTGCCCACTTTGATGCCAGTTCTGATGCCCAGAACCTGTTTGGGACAGGCTGGAGTGATCTGAATTTGATGTGTGGCATCACTAGGTATGTAAATATGGTGTGAGATCAGTGGCCCAAAGCCATTTAACCCCTCAAAAACACTGGTTACTTATTCAAATCTGTGAAAACTGGGGTTTTGCCCACTTTGATGCCAGTTCTGATGCCCAGAACCTGTTTGGGCCAGGCTGAAGGGATCTGAATTTGTAGTGTGGCATCACTAGGTATGTAAATTTTGTGTGAGATCAGTGGCCCAAAGCCATTTAACCCCTCAAAAACACTGGTTACTTATTCAAATCTGTGAAAACTGGGATTTTGCCCACTTTGATGCCAGTTCTGATGCCCAGAACCTGTTTGGGCCAGGCTGGAGTGATCTGAATTTGATGTGTGGCATCACTAGGTATGTAAATGTGGTGTGAAATCAGTGGCCCAAAGCTATTTAACCCCTCAAAACACCAGTTACTTATTCAAATCTGTGAAAACTGGGGTTTTGCCCACTTTGATGCCAGTTCTGATGCCCAGAACCTGTTTGGGCCAGGCTGGAGTGATCTGAATTTGATGTGTGGCATCACTAGGTATGTAAATGTGGTGTGAGATCAGTGGCCCAAAGCCATTTAACCCCTCAAAAACACTGGTTACTTATTCAAATCTGTGAAAACTGGGGTTTTGCCCACTTTGATGCCAGTTCTGATGCCCAGAACCTGTTTGGGCCAGGCTGGAGTGATCTGAATTTGATGTGTGGCATCACTAGGTATGTAAATGTGGTGTGAGATCAGTGGCCCAAAGCCATTTATCCCCTCAAAAACACCAGTTACTTATTCAAATCTGTGAAAACTGGGATTTTGCCCACTTTGAAGCCAGTTCTGATGCCCAGAACCTGTTTGGGCCAGGCTGGAGTGATCTGAATTTGATGTGTGGCATCACTAGGTATGTAAATGTGGTGTGAGATCAGTGGCCCAAAGCCATTTAACCCCTCAAAAACACCAGTTACTTATTCAAATCTGTGAAAACTGGGGTTTTGCCCACTTTGATGCCAGTTCTGATGCCCAGAACCTGTTTGGGCCAGGCTGGAGTGATCTGAATTTGATGTGTGGGATCACTAGGTATGTAAATGTGGTGTGAGATCAGTAGCCCAAAGCCATTTAACCCCTCAAAAACACCAGTTACTTATTCAAATCTGTGAAAACTGGGATTTTTCCCACTTTGATGCCAGTTCTGATGCCCAGAACCTGTTTGGGCCAGGCTGGAGTGATCTGAATTTGATGTGTGGCATCACCAGGTATGTAAATGTGGTGTGAGAGCAGTGGCCCAAAGCCATTTAACCCCTCAAACACACTGGTTACTTATTCAAATCTGTGAAAACTGGGGTTTTGCCCACTTTGATGCCAGTTCTGATGCCCAGAACCTGTGTGGGCCAGGCTGGAGTGATCTGAATTTGATGTGTGGCATCACTAGGTATGTAAATGTGGTGTGAAATCAGTGGCCCAAAGCTATTTAACCCCTCATAACACCAGTTACTTATTCAAATCTGTGAAAACTGGGGTTTTGCCCACTTTGATGCGAGTTCTGATGCCCAGAACCTGTTTGGGCCAGGCTGGAGTGATCTGAATTTGATGTGTGGCATCACTAGGTATGTAAATGTGGTGTGAGATCAGTGGCCCAAAGCCATTTAACCCCTCAAAAACACTGGTTACTTATTCAAATCTGTGAAAACTGGGGTTTTGCCCACTTTGATGCCAGTTCTGATGCCCAGAACCTGTTTGGGCCAGGCTCGAGTGATCTGAATTTGATGTGTGGGATCACTAGGTATGTAAATGTGGTGTGAGATCAGTGGCACAAAGCTATTTAACCCCTCAAAAACACTGGTTACTTATTCAAATCTGTGAAAATTAGCTGTGTGCCCACTTTGATGCCAGTTCTGATGCCCAGAACCTGTTTGGGCCAGGCTGGAGTGATCTGAATTTGATGTGTGGGATCACTAGGTATGTAAATGTGGTGTGAGATCAGTGGCCCAAAGTTATTTAACCCCTCAAAAACACTGGTTACTTATTCAAATCTGTGAAAACTGGGGTTTTGCCCACTTTGATGCCAGTTCTGATGCCCAGAACCTGTTTGGGCCAGGCTGGAGTGATCTGAATTTGATGTGTGGCATCACTAGGTATGTAAATGTGGTGTGAGATCAGTGGCCCAAAGCCATTTAACCCCTCAAAAACACCAGGTACTTATTCAAATCTGTGAAAACTGGAGCTTTGCCCACTTTGATGCCAGTTCTGATGCCCAGAACCTGTTTGGGCCAGGCTGGAGTGATGTGAATTTGATGTGTGGCATCACTAGGTATGTAAATTTGGTGTGAGATCAGTGGCCCAAAGCCATTTAACCCCTCAAAAACACTGGTTACTTATTCAAATCTGTGAAAACTGTGGTTTTGCCCACTTTGATGCCACTTCTGATGCCCAGAACCTGTTTGGGCCAGGCTGGAGTGATCTGAATTTGATGTGTGGCATCACTAGGTATGTAAATGTGGTGTGAGATCAGTGGCCCAAAGCCATTTAACCCCTCAAAACACCAGTTACTTATTCAAATCTGTGAAAACTGGGGTTTTGCCCACTTTGATGCCAGTTCTGATGCCCAGAACCTGTTTGGGCCAGGCTGGAGGGATCTGAATTTGTAGTGTGGCATCACTAGGTATGTAAATTTGGTGTGAGATCAGTGGCCCAAAGCCATTTAACCCCTCAAAAACACTGGTTACTTATTCAAATCTGTGAAAACTGTGGTTTTGCCCACTTTGATGCCAGTTCTGATGCCCAGAACCTGTTTGGGCCAGGCTGGAGTGATCTGAATTTGATGTGGGGCATCACTAGGTATGTAAATATGGTGTGAAATTAGTGGCCCAAAGTTATTTAACCCCTCAAAAACACTGGTTACTTATTCAAATCTGTGAAAACTGGGGTTTTGCCCACTTTGATGCCAGTTCTGATGCCCAGAACCTGTTTGGGCCAGGCTGAAGTGATCTGAATTTGATGTGTGGCATCACTAGGTATGTAAATGTGGTGTGAGATCAGTGGCCCAAAGCCATTTAACTCCTCAAAAACACCAGTTACTTATTCAAATCTGTGAAAATTGGCTGTGTGCCCATTTTGATGCCAGTTCTGATGCCCAGAACCTGTTTGGGCCAGGCTGGAGACACTTGAGTTTGATTAGAGGCATCCCTAGATATGCAATTGTGGTGTTAGATCAGTGGCCCTAAGCCATTTAACCCTTTCACTTACATACTATGGTGCCCACTTTGATGCCCATTTTTTGCCAGTTTTATAATTTTCGCAGCTGGTTTTGAGTGTATGTATATTAGGGCTCATCAGTGCATTGTATTTTGTTATTGTGATGTGTTATTTTTGTTTATAAATGCATAAAAAACTGAAAAAACTAAATTGCCGAATAAGAAACTGACGAATAAGAAACCAACTTCAGCCCCGAATAAGAAACTGACGAATAAGAAACCAACTTCAGCCCCGAATAAGAAACTGACGAATAAGAAACCAACTTCAGCCCCGAATAAGAAACTGACGAATAAGAAACCAACTTCAGCCCCGAATAAGAAACTGACGAATAAGAAACCAACTTCAGCCCCGAATAAGAAACCAACTTCAGCCCCGAATAAGAAACCAACTTCAGCCCCGAATAAGAAACCAACTTCAGCCCCGAATAAGAAACCAACTTCAGCCCCGAATAAGAAACCAACTTCAGCCCCGAATAAGAAACTGACGAATAAGAAACCAACTTCAGCCCCGAATAAGAAACTGACGAATAAGAAACCAACTTCAGCCCCGAATAAGAAACCAACTTCAGCCCCGAATAAGAAACCAACTTCAGCCCCGAATAAGAAACCAACTTCAGCCCCGAATAAGAAACTGACGAATAAGAAACCAACTTCAGCCCCGAATAAGAAACTGACGAATAAGAAACCAACTTCAGCCCCGAATAAGAAACCAACTTCAGCCCCGAATAAGAAACTGACGAATAAGAAACCAACTTCAGCCCCGAATAAGAAACTGACGAATAAGAAGAAGGGAATTTTGTTACTTACCGTAAATTCCTTTTCTTCTAGCTCTTATTGGGAGACCCAGACGATTGGGGTATAGCTACTGCCTCCGGAGGCCACACAAAGCACTACACTAAAAAGTGCAAGGCCCCTCCCCTTCTGGCTATACCCCCCCGTGGTATCACGGGTTCTCCAGTTTTAGTGCCAAAGCAAGAAGGAGGAAGCCAATAACTGGTTTAAACAAATTAACTCCGAATAACGTCGGAGAACTGAAAAAACCGTTCAGCATGAACAACATGTGTACCCGCAAACAACAAAAACATCCCGAAGGACAACAGGGCGGGTGCTGGGTCTCCCAATAAGAGCTAGAAGAAAAGGAATTTACGGTAAGTAACAAAATTCCCTTCTTCTTCAGCGCTCTATTGGGAGACCCAGACGATTGGGACGTCCAAAAGCTGTCCCTGGGTGGGTAAAGAAATACCTCATGTTAGGGCTGCAAAACAGCCCTCCCCTACGGGGGTGTCACTGCCGCCTGCAGGACTCTTCTACCTAAGCTGGCATCCGCCGAAGCATAGGTATGCACCTGATAATGCTTGGTGAAAGTGTGCAGACTGGACCAGGTAGCTGCCTGGTACACTTGTTGAGCCGAAGCCTGGTGTCGTAATGCCCAGGACGCACCCACGGCTCTGGTTGAGTGGGCTTTTAGCCCTGAAGGAACCGGAAGCCCCGCAGAACGGTAGGCCTCTAGAATTGGTTCTTTGATCCATCGAGCCAGGGTGGCTTTAGAAGCCTGCAACCCCTTGCGCGGACCAGCGACAAGGACAAAAAGTGCATCGGAACGGCGCATGGGCGCCGTGCGGGAAATGTAGAGTCTGAGTGCTCTCACCAGATCTAACAAACGTAAGTCCTATTCATACCGGTGAACCGGATGAGGACAAAAGGAAGGCAAGGATATATCCTGATTAAGATGAAATGAGGATACGACCTTAGGGAGAAACTCCGGAATGGGGCGCAGCACTACCTTGTCCTGGTGGAACACCAGGAAGGGAGCCTTGGATGACAGAGCTGCCAGCTCAGACACTCGCCGAAGCGATGTGATCGCAACGAGAAACGCCACCTTCTGTGACAGGCGAGAAAGGAAACTTCCTTCAGAGGCTCGAAAGGCGGCTTCTGGAGAGCAACTAATACCCTGTTGAGATCCCATGGATCTAACGGCCGCTTGTACGGGGGTACGATATGACAGACCCCCTGTAGGAACGTGCGCACCTTAGAAAGACGTGCTAGACGCTTCTGAAAAAACACGGATAGTGCCGAGACTTTCCCCTTAAGGAAGCCGAGCGACAAGCCCTTTTCTAACCCCGATTGCAGGAAGGAAAGAAAAGTAGGCAATGCAAATGGCCAGGGAGACACTCCCTGAGCCGAGCACCAGGTTAAGAAAATCTTCCACGTTCTGTGGTAGATCTTAGCAGAGGTGGACTTCCTAGCCTGTTTCATGGTGGCAACGACCCCTTGGGATAATCCTGAAGACGCTAGGATCCAGGACTCAATGGCCACACAGTCAGGTTCAGGGCCGCAGAATTCCGATGGAAAAACGGCCCTTGGGACAGTAAGTCTGGCCAGCCTGGTAGTGACCACGGTCGGCCGACCGTGAGATGCCACAGATCCGGGTACCACGATCTCCTCGGCCAGTCTGGGGCGACGAGTATGACGTGGCTGCAATCGGATCTGATTTTTTGCGCAGTACTCTGGGCAAGAGTGCCAGAGGTGGAAACACATATGTGAGCCGGAACTGCGACCAATCTTGCACTAAGGCGTCTGCCGCCAGAGCTCTGTGATCGTGCGATCGTGCCATAAATGCCGGGACCTTGTTGTTGTGCCGAGACGCCATTAGGTCGACGTCCGGCACCCCCCAGCGGCGACAGATTTCCTGAAACACGTCCGGGTGAAGGGACCATTCCCCTGCGTCCATACCCTGGCGACTGAGGAAGTCTGCTTCCCAGTTTTCTACGCCCGGGATGTGAACTGCGGATATGGTGGATGCTGTGTCCTCCACCCACATGAGGATTCGCCGGACTTCCTGGAAGGCTTGCCGACTGCGCGTCCCTCCTTGGTGGTTGATGTATGCCACCGCTGTGGAGTTGTCCGACTGGATTCGGATCTGCTCTCTTTCTAGCCACTGCTGGAAAGCTAGTAGGGTAAGATACCCTGCCCCGATTTCCAAAACATTGATCTGAAGGGTGGACTCCTGCTGAGTCCACGTCCCCTGAGCCCTGTGGCGGAGACAAACTGCTCCCCACCCTGACAGACTCGTATCTGTCGTGACCACTGCCCAGGATGGGGGTAGGAAGGATCTTCACTGTGACAATGAGGTGGGAATAAGCCACCATTGCAGAGAGTCCTTGGCCGTCTGGGAAAGGGAGACTTTCCTGTCCAGGGAGGTTGACTGCCCGTCCCATTGGCGGAGAATGTCCCCTTGCAGTTGGCGCAGATGAAACTGCGCAAAGGGAACTGCCTCCATGGCTGCCACCATCTTCCCTAGGAAGTGCATGAGGCGCCTTAAGGGGTGCGACTGGCCTTGAAGGAGAGACTGCACCTCTGTTTGCAGTGAACGCTGCTTGTTCAGCTGAAGCTTCACTATCGCTGATAGAGTGTGAACTCCATGCCGAGATACGTTAGTGATTGAGTCGGTGACCGATTTGACCTTGCCAAATTGATGATCCACCCGAAAGTCTGGAGAGTCTCCAGCGTAACATTCAGGCTGCGTTGTCATGCCTCGAGGGAGGGTGCTTTGACGAGTAGATCGTCCAAGTAAGGGATCACCGGGTGTCCCTGAGAGTGCAAGACTGCTACCACTGCTGCCATGACCTTGGTGAACACCCGTGGGGCTGTCGCCAGACCGAATGGCAGAGCTACGAACTGAAGATGGTCGTCTCCTATCACAAAACGTAGAAAACGTTGGTGCTCCGTAGCAATTGGCACGTGGAGATAGGCATCTTTGATGTCTGTTGAGGCAAGGAAGTCTCCTCGAGACATTGAGGTAATGACGGATAGGAGGGATTCCATCCGGAACCGCCTGGCGTTCGCATGCTTATTGAGCAGTTTTAGGTCCAGAACAGGACGGAAGGAGCCGTCCTTTTTTGGAGCCACAAAGAGATTGGAGTACAAACCCTCGCCCTCGTTCCTGAGGGGGGGCAGGGATCACCACTCCTTCTGCTCTTAGAGCGTCCACCGCCTGCAGCAGGGCATCTGCTCGGTGGGGAGGTGGGGCCGTTCTGAAGAATGGAGTCGGAGGACGAGAACAGAACACTGTCCTGTGCACGTGAGCACAATGTCCGTCACCCACCGGTCTGTGACCTGTGGCAGCTAAATGTCGCCAAAGGCGGGGGAGTCTGCCATCAACCGCGGATGCGGAGAGAGAGAGAGAGCTGAGAGTCATGAGGAGACCGCCTTGGTAGCGGTTCCTCCGGCTGCCTTCCTTGGGCGTGATTGAGCCCGGCCGGAATCTGAGCCCGTCTGAGGTTTTGTAGCCCTTTTGCACGAGGACAATTGGGACCTGCCCGAGCTTGGGAAGGACCGAAACCTCGACTGTACTTTTAGGACAGCATTAATAGGGTAAGTCGCAGTGCAGACATTGCGGAGTTACGGACGCCTCTGCGGTACAGATGTACATGTGCTCAAGGCCAGCTGCGCAAGAACAGCTGAAAAGGTTAGGTTGCCTATACGGCTGTGAATGCCGGAGCAACCGACACGCCGATAGCCTCCTAGACAGATTTCAACCAGAGTCCATCTGTCTGTGAATGGCATCTTTAAGTGAAGCCCCATCTCCAGTGCAACTATGGCTCTAGACGCAAGCCTGGAGATTGGAGAATCCACCTTTGGACCCTGGGTCCAGCGCTTGACCACGTCAGGGGAAAAGGGATAACGTGTATCTTAAAAACGTTTGGAGAAGACGCTTATCTGGTAAGCGTGGTGTTTCTGGACTGCTTCTCTGAAGTCAGCGTGGCCAGAAAAATACTCAATATCCGTTTGAGATACTGAAAAGGGACTTCTCCTGCTGTGAAGCTGACTCCTCCACTGGGGGAGCTGAGGGAGAAAGATCCAACCTTCCATTGATGGACGCTATAGGATCATTCCGTATGGCGTTACCATCCGGTGTATCCGGATTGATAGCGATGTCAGGATCAAAGTCCTGGAGAGCTGCCTTATCATACAGAGAGCCTCCTGGGACCCCCCCGTTCCAAATGAGGTTGGTCAGGAAGATTGCCCATGGCCTGTCAGGACTGCAAGTCTCTATCTTATGACAATATATCTGTCGAAACTGCAACTCCGTCCCTGTCCTTGGACAGGGATGACAGGTGGTTTCTTTGGCCACGACTAGTAGAGACCCCGGCAGACGAAGTGCTAGAGACCCCGGCAGACGAAGTGCTACAGGGGAGCATGCACACAATGGGACGGTGTCATGAACAGCATCCCATGTAGTAAAAACAGCACTGAAAATCTGTGTTGCTTTTTTGCCGCTGCCGACTAGCCATCTAGAAGTATATAGCCAAGATTGGTGACCGTACAGTGCAATGTATAGCATACAAGCATAAAGTACAAATGAACACTGCAGCACAAGCAATACAAGCAGCATAGAAGCCTGTGCCCTGGCACCTCTGCTCTTCTGCTGCTGTAGACTAGTCATCTAGGGGAATATAGCCCAGAAGAGTGACCATACAGTGCAATGTATAGCATACAAGCACAAGTACAAATGCACACTGCAGCCCATGCAATACAAGCAGCATAGAAAAAAACCTGTGCCCCAGCACCCTTGGTTTTCTGCTGCTGTAGTCTAGCCATTCCAGAAGAATATAGCTAAGACTAGCGACTGTACAGTGCAATGTATAGCATATCAGCATAAACACAAATGAACACCTCAGTCGTGCAATACAAGCAGCCTAGAAAGCCTGTGCCTTAGCACACCTGCTTTCCTGCTGCTGATGTGTCGCTCTCCAAGCGGGCATATAGCGACCTATGCAGTTAAAATACACATGTACACACTGCAGTATATATTGGGGTCAGCACTATGTGTGCCGCTTACCGCCCGCCTATAAGCGGGTGTATGGTCGCCACCGTCCTGCCTGGTTGCCGAAAGTCCGAGCTCGGACTGCAGTAATGGCTGCCGGCGTCTTCCCCAGCTCGTGTGAGGAGGGGCGGGCCGTGGGCGTGCCCCCAAGTCAGAGCGGGAATCCGGCGTCCGACAGTGTGCAGTGAGAGGGCTGGAGCATGTAAATAAGGCTCCAGCCCTCGGCGCTGCTGATTGCTCAGCGTCTGTCCCCTTCCCTGAGTGACAGGGAGGGGGCGGGAACGAAGCGGCACTAGGCCGCAGAAGCCGGGGACTGGATTTATAAGCGCCGCCGCCGTAAAAGCGCGGTCGGCGCCCAGTCCCCGGCGAACTACAAGTCCCAGCCGCGCCGCCGCTCCCGGAGCGTCCGGCGCGGTAGTTCCCAATACACAAAGTCACTCAGCAAAGCTGCAGTGACTGTAACCCTTTACTGTCCCCGGCGCACTAGCACACCCAGCAAGTCTGGAGTGTGCTGTGCCTGTGTGTACGGGGACACAGAGTACCTGTAATGGTGCAGGGCCATGTCCCTGAACGGTACTCCAGCTCCGTATCCAGCAGGTTCAAATGGGTCTGTGGATGGAGCCCGGCGTCAGAGCTTTGAGGCCGGCAGGATCCCACTTCCTCAGAGCCCCCCAGGGGGATGTGGAAGGAAAGCAGCATGTGGGCTCCAGCCTCCGTACCAGCAATAGGTACCTCAACCTTACAACACCATCAACGGGTGAGAAGGGAGCATGCTGGGGGCCCTATATGGGCCCTCTTTTCTTCCATCCGAAATAGTCAGCAGCTACTGCTGACTAAAATCTGTGGAGCTATGCATGGATGTCTGACCTCCTTCGCACAAAGCTTGAAAACTGGAGAACCCGTGATACCACGGGGGGGTATAGCCAGAAGGGGAGGGGCCTTGCACTTTTTAGTGTAGTGCTTTGTGTGGCCTCCGGAGGCAGTAGCTATACCCCAATCGTCTGGGTCTCCCAATAGAGCGCTGAAGAAACCAACTTCAGCCCCGAATAAGAAACTGACGAATAAGAAACCAACTTCAGCCCCGAATAAGAAACCAACTTCAGCCCCGAATAAGAAACTGACGAATAAGAAACCAACTTCAGCCCCGAATAAGAAACTGACGAATAAGAAACCAACTTCAGCCCCGAATAAGAAGAAGGGAATTTTGTTACTTACCGTAAATTCCTTTTCTTCTAGCTCTTATTGGGAGACCCAGACGATTGGGGTATAGCTACTGCCCTCCGGAGGCCACACAAAGCACTACACTAAAAAGTGCAAGGCCCCTCCCCTTCTGGCTATACCCCCCCGTGGTGTCACGGGTTCTCCAGTTTTAGTGCCAAAGCAAGAAGGAGGAAAGCCAATAACTGGTTTAAACAAATTAACTCCGAGTAACATCGGAGAACTGAAAAACCGTTCAACATGAACAACATGTGTACCCGCAAACAACAAAAAAATCCCGAAGGACAACAGGGCGGGTGCTGGGTCTCCCAATAAGAGCTAGAAGAAAAGGAATTTACGGTAAGTAACAAAATTCCCTTCTTCTTCAGCGCTCTATTGGGAGACCCAGACGATTGGGACGTCCAAAAGCTGTCCCTGGGTGGGTAAATAAATACCTCATGTTAGAGCTGCAAGACAGCCCTCCCCTACGGGGAAATCACTGCCGCCTGCAGGACTCTTCTACCTAAGCTGGCATCCGCCGAAGCATAGGTATGCACCTGAGAATGTTTGGTGAAAAATGTGCAGACTCAACCAGGTAGCTGCCTGGCACACCTGTTGAGCCGAAGCCTGGTGTCGTAGTGCCCAGGACGCACCCACGGCTCTGGTTGAATGGGCTTTCAGCCCTGAAAGAACCGGAAGCCCTGCAGAACGGTAGGCTTCCAGAATTGGTTCTGTGATCCATCGAGCCAGGGTGGCTTTAGAAGCCTGCAACCTCTTGCGCGTACCAGCGACAAGGACAAAAAAAGTGCATCGGAACGGCGTATGGGCGCCGTGCGGGAAATGTAGATTCTGAGTGCTCTCACCAGATCTAGCAAACGTAAATCATTCTCATACCGGTGAACCGGATGAGTGCAAAAGTACGGTAAGGAGATATCCTGATTAAGATGAAACGAGGATACGACCTTAGGGAGAAACTCCGGAATGGGGCGCAGCACTACCTTGTCCTGGTGAAACACCAGGAAGGGAGCCTTGGATGACAGAGCTGCCAGCTCAGACACTCGCCGAAGCGATGTGAACGCAACGAGAAACGCCACCTTCTGTGACAGGCGAGAAAAAGGAACTTCCTTCAGAGGCTCGAAAGGCGGCTTCTGGAGAGCAACTAGAACCCTGTTCAGATCCCATGGATCTAACGGCCGCTTGTACGGGGGTACGATATGACAAACCCCCTGCGAGAACGTGCACACCTTAGAAAGACGTGCTAGACGCTTCTGAAAAAAACACGGATAGTGCTGAGACTTGCCCTTTGAGGGAGTCGAGCGACAAGCCCTTTTCTAACTCCTATTGTAGGAAGGAAAGAAAAGTAGGCAATGCAAATGGCCAGGGAGACACTCCCTGAGTAGAGCACCAGATTAAGAAAATCTTCCACGTTCTGTGGTAGATCTTAGCAGACGTGGGCTTCCTAGCCTGTCTCATGGTGGCAACGACCCCTTGGGATAATCCTGAAGACGCTAGGATCCAGGACACAAAGGCCACCCAGTCAGGTTCAGGGCCGCAGAATTCCGATGGAGAAAACGGCCCTTGGGACAGTAAGTCTGGTCGGTCTGGTAGTGACCACGGTCGGCCGACCGTGAGATGCCACAGATCCGGGTACCACGATCTCCTCGGCCAGTCTGGTGCGACGAGTATGACGCGGCTGCAATCGGATCTGATTTTTTGCGCAGTACTCTGGGCAAGAGTGCCAGAGGTGGAAACACATATGTGAGCCGGAACTGCGACCAATCTTGCACTAAGGCGTCTGCCGCCAGAGCTCTGTGATCGCGCGATCGTGCCATAAATGCCGGGACCTTGTTGGTGTGCCGAGACGCCATTAGGTCGACGTCCGGCACCCCCCAGCGGCAACAGATTTCCTGAAAAACGTCCGAGTGAAGGGACCATTCCCCCGCGTCCATACCCTGGCGACTGAGGAAGTCTGCTTCCCAGAATTCTACGCCCGGGATGAGAACTGCGGATATGGTGGATGCTGTGTCCTCCACCCACATGAGGATTCGCCTGACTTCCTGGAAGGCTTGCTGACTGCGCGTCCCTTCTTGGTGGTTGATGTATGCCACCGCTGTGGAGATGTCCGACTGGATTCGGATCTGCTCTCTTTCTAGCCACTTCTGGAAGGCTAATGGGGTAAGATACCCTGCCCCGATTTCCAGAACATCGATCTGAGGGGTGGACTCCTGCTGAGTCCACGTCCCCTGAGCCATGTGGCGGAGACAAACTGCTCCCCACCCTGACAGACTCGTATCTGTCGTGACCACTGCCCAGGATGGGGGCTATGACAATGAGGTGGGAATAAGCCACTATAGCAGAGAGTCCTCGGCCGTCTGGGAAAGGGAGACTTCCCTGTCCAGGGAGGTTGACTGCCCGTCCCATTGGCGGAGAATGTCCCATTGCCGTTGGCGCAGAGAAACTGCGCAAAGAGAACTGCCTCGATGGCTGCCACCATCTTCCTTAGGAAGTGCATGAGGCGCCTTAAGGGGTGCGACTGGCCTTGAAGGAGAGACTGCACCTCTGTCAGCAGTGAACGCTGCTTGTTCAGCGGAAGCTTCACTCTTGCTGATAGAGTATGAAACTCCATGCCGAGATACGTTAGTGATTGAGTCGGAGACAGATTTGACCTTGCCAAATTGATGATCCACCCGAAAGTCTGGAGAGTCTCCCGCGTAACATTCAGGCTGCGTTGGCATGCCTCGATGGAGGGTGCTTTGACGAGTAGATCGTCCAAGTACGGGATCACCGGGTGTCCCTGAAAGTGCAAGACTGCTACCACTGCTGCCATGACCTTGGTGAACACCCGTGGGGCTGTCGCCAGACTGAATGGCAGAGCTACGAACTGAAGATGTTCGTCTCCTATCACAAAACGTAGAAAACGTTGGTGCTCCGTAGCAATTGGCACGTGGAGATAGGCATCTTTGATGTCTGTTGAGGCAAGGAAGTCTCCTCGAGACATTGAGGTAATGACGGATCGGAGGGATCCCATCCGGAACCGCCTGGCGTTCGCATGCTCGTTGAGCAGTGTCAGGACCAGAACGGGACGGAAGGAACCGTCCTTTTTTGGAGCCACAAAGAGATTGGAGTACAAACCCTCGCCCTCGTTCCTGAGGGGGGACAGGGATCACCACTCCTTCTGCTCTTAGAGCATCCACCGCCTGCAGCAGGGAAATGGAGTCGGAGGACGAGAACAGAACACTGTCCTGTGCACGTGAGCACAATGTCCGTCACCCACCGGTCTGTGACCTGTGGCAGCTAAATGTCGCCAAAGGCGGGGGAGTCTGCCATCAACCGCGGATGCGGAGGAGAGAGAGAGAGCTGAGAGTCCTGAGGAGACCGCCTTGGTAGCGGTTCCTCCGACTGCCTTCCTTGGGCGTGATTGAGCCCGGCCGGAATCTGAGCCCGTCTGAGGTTTTGTAGCCCTTTTGCACGAGGACAATTGGGACCTGCCGGAGCTTGGGAAGGACCGAAACCTCGACTGTACTTTTAGGACAGTATTAACAGGGTAAGTCGCAGTGCAGACATTGCGGGGTTACGGACGCCTCTGCGGTACAGATGTCCCTGTGCTCAAGGCCAGCTGCGCAAGAACAGCTGAAAAGAGTAGGTTGCCTATACGGCTGTGGATGCCGGAGCAACCGACACGCCGATAGCTTCCTAGACAGATTTCAACCAGAGTCCATCTGTCTGTGACTGGCATCTTTAAGTGAAGCCCCATCTCCAGTGCAACTATGGCTCTAGATGCAAGCCTGGAGATTGGAGAATCCACCTTTGGACCCTGGGACCAGCGCTGACCACGTCAGGGGAAAAGGGATAACGTGTATCCTAAAAACGTTTGGAGAAGACGCTTATCTGGTAAGCGTGGTGTTCCTGGACTGCTTCTCTGAAGTCAGCGTGGCCAGAAAAATACTCAATATCTGTGTGAGATACTGAAAAGGGACTTCTCCTGTTCGTCTCCTATCTCCACTGGGGGAGCTGAGGGAGAAAGATCCAACCTTCCATTGATGGACGGTATAGGACATTCCGTATGGCGTTACCATCCGGTGTATCCGGATCGATAGCGATGTCAGTATCAAAGCCCTGAAGAGCTGCCTTTTGGTCAAGTAGATTGCCCATGGCCTGTCTGGACTGCAAGTCTCTATATTATGACTACTCCGTCCCTGTCCATGGACAGGGTTGACAGGTGGTTTCTTTGGCCACAACTAGTAGAGACCCCGGCAGACGAAGTGCTAGAGACCCCCGCAGACGACGTGCTACAGGGGAGCATGCACACAATGGGACGGTGTCATGAACAGCATCCCATGTAGTAAAAACAGCACTGAAAATCTGTGTTGCTTTTTTGCCGCTGCCGACTAGCTATCTAGAAGTATATAGCCAAGATTGGTGACCGTACAGTGCAATGTATAGCATACAAGCATAAAGTACAAATGACCACTGCAGCACAAGCAATACAAGCAGCATAGAAGCCTGTGCCCTGGCACCCCTGCTCTTCTGCTGCTGTATACTAGTCATCTAGGGGAATATAGCCCAGAAGAGTGACCCTACAGTGCAATGTATAGCATACAAGCACAAGTACAAATGACCACTGCAGCACAAGCAATACAAGCAGCATAGAAGCCTGTGCCCTGGCACCCCTGCTCTTCTGCTGCTGTATACTAGTCATCTAGGGGAATATAGCCAAGAGTGACCCTACAGTGCAATGTATAGCATACAAGCACAAGTACAAATGAACACTGCCGCACATGCAATACAAGCAGCATAGAAGCCTGTGCCCTGGCACCCCAGCTCTTCTGCTGCTGTAAACTAGTCCTCTAGGGGAATATGGCCCAGAAGAGTGACCATACAGTGCAATGTATAGCATACAAGCACAAGTACAAATGCACACTGCAGCCCATGCAATACAAGCAGCATAGAAAAAAACCTGTGCCCCAGCACCCTTGGTTTTCTGCTGCTGTAGTCTAGCCATTCCAGGAGAATATAGCTAAGATTAGCGACTGTACAGTGCAATGTATAGCACATAAGCATAAACACAAATGAACACCTCAGTCGTGCAATACAAGCAGCCTAGAAAGCCTGTGCCTTAGCACACCTGCTTTCCTGCTGCTGATGTGTCGCTCCCCAAGCGGGCATATAGCGACCTATGCAGTTTGTGTGCCGCTTACCGCCCGCCTATAAGCGGGTGTATGATCGCCACCGTCCTGCCTGGTTGCTGAAAGTCCGAGCTCGGACTGCAGTAATGGCTGCCGGCTTCTTCCCCAGCTCCTGTGAGGAGGGGCGGGCCGTGGGCGTGCCCCCAAGGCAGAGCGGGAATCCGGCGTCCGACAGTGTGCAGTGAGAGGGCTGGAGCATGTAAATAAGGCTCCAGCCCTCGGCGCTGCTGATTGCTCAGCGCCTGTCCCCTTCCCTGAGTGACAGGGAGGGGGCGGGAACGAAGCGGCACTAGGCCGCAGAAGCCGGGGACTGGATTTATAAGCGCCGCCGCCGTAAAAGCGCGGTCGGCGCCCAGTCCCCGGCGAACTACAAGTCCCAGCCGCGCCGCCGCTCCCGGAGCGTCCGGCGCGGTAGTTCCCAAAACACAAAGTCACTCAGCAAGGCTGCAGTGACTGTAACCCATTACTGTCCCCGGCGCACTAGCACACCCAGCAAGTCTGGAGTGTGCTGTGCCTGTGTGTACGGGGACACAGAGTACCTGTAATGGTGCAGGGCCATGTCCCTGAACGGTACTCCAGCTCCGTATCCAGCAGGTTCAAATGGGTCTGTGGATGGAGCCCGGCGTCAGAGGTTTGAGGCCGGCAGGATCCCACTTCACCCAGAGCCCCTCAGGGGGATGGGGAAGGAAAACAGCATGTGGGCTCCAGCCGCCGTACCAGCAATAGGTACCTCAACCTTACAACACCATCAACGGGTGAGAAGGGAGCATGCTGGGGGCCCTATATGGGCCCTCTTTTCTTCCATCCGAAATAGTCAGCAGCTACTGCTGACTAAAATCTGTGGAGCTATGCGTGGATGTCTGACCTCCTTCGCACAAAGCTTGAAAACTGGAGAACCCGTGACACCACGGGGGGGTATAGCCAGAAGGGGAGGGGCCTTGCACTTTTTAGTGTAGTGCTTTGTGTGGCCTCCGGAGGGCAGTAGCTATACCCCAATCGTCTGGGTCTCCCAATAGAGCGCTGAAGAAACCAACTTCAGCCCCGAATAAGAAACTGACGAATAAGAAACCAACTTCAGCCCCGAATAAGAAACCAACTTCAGCCCCGAATAAGAAACTGACGAATAAGAAACCAACTTCAGCCCCGAATAAGAAACTGACGAATAAGAAACCAACTTCAGCCCCGAATAAGAAACCAACTTCAGCCCCGAATAAGAAACCAACTTCAGCCCCGAATAAGAAACCAACTTCAGCCCCGAATAAGAAACCAACTTCAGCCCCGAATAAGAAACCAACTTCAGCCCCGAATAAGAAACTGACGAATAAGAAACCAACTTCAGCCCCGAATAAGAAACTGACGAATAAGAAACCAACTTCAGCCCCGAATAAGAAACCAACTTCAGCCCCGAATAAGAAACTGACGAATAAGAAACCAACTTCAGCCCCGAATAAGAAACTGACGAATAAGAAACCAACTTCAGCCCCGAAAAAGAAACCAACTTCAGCCCCGAATAAGAAACCAACTTCAGCCCCGAATAAGAAACTGACGAATAAGAAACCAACTTCAGCCCCGAATAAGAAACCAACTTCAGCCCCGAATAAGAAACTGACGAATAAGAAACCAACTTCAGCATCGTAAGTTTTTGGCTTTAAGAAACACAAAAAAAAATCCTGAACACATAATGTGCAGCCAGTAACTGTTACTCTTCAAGACCAAACGGGGAAAAAATTATGGAATCACTCAATTCTAAGGTAAAAATAATGGAATCACCCTGTAAATTTTCATTACCAAAACTAACACCTGCATCAAATAAGATCTGCTCGTTAGTCTACATCTAAAGAGGAGTTAATGATACCAACGGACAAACCCGTGTCATTTTTTTTCAATATGGGGAAAGCCATATACAGAAATGAAGATGAAAAGAAAAGAAAAATCTGTACAACAGCTTGATTACAAAAGGTACAAATAGTTTTATTAGATTTTATAAAGGCATTATAGTAAATACAAAAAATACAAGGAAATGTAAAAGCCGTGAAATTAAACGGTAAACACCAGCAGATGGCGCCCTCACACCGCATAGGCATGTAAGTCTGCTCTAAAATAAGCCGACACTGATGACAGCCCAGCTGACACTGATGACAGCCCAGCTGACAGCTGCCCGTGGAAAGACAGAGGTGTTCCAGAGATAGAAGTGTGCTGATAAACACACAATGTCCCACCGGGACCATATAGTAAGTTCAATAAGCCATGTGACAGTATACAAAAGATTTGCAAGGTCACAATACTAAGCAGACAAACATACCGAAGTGTGGGATGAGGGAAGAAGGATCAATACGAAACCTATAGGTCGGGGTTCATCCCTCATCCCACAGTTATGTATGTTTGTCTGCTTAGTATTGTGACCTTGCAAATCTTTTGTATACTGTCACATGGCTTATTGAATTTACTATATGGTCACGGTGGGACATTGTGTGTTTATCAGCACACTTCTATCTCTGGAACACCTCTGTCTTTTCACGGGCAGCTGTCGGCTGGGCTGTCATTAGTGTCGGGTTATTTAGAGCGGACTTACATGCCTATGCGGTGTGAGGGCGCCATCTGCTGGTGTTTACCGTTTAATTTCACGGCTTTTACATTTCCTTGTATTTTTTGTATTTGCTATAATGCCTTTATAAAATCTAATAAAACTATTTGTACCTTTTGTAATCAAGCTGTTGTACAGATTTTTCTTTTCATCTAAAGAGGAGTGATCACACCTTGCAGAGCTGCTGCACCAAGTGGACTGACATGAATCATGGCTCCAACGCGAGATGTCAATTGAAACAAAGGAGAGGATTATCAAACTCTTAAATGAGGGTAAATCATCACGCAATGCTGCAAAAGATGGTGGTTCAGTCAGCTGTGTATAAAATCTGGACCAAATACATGCAACATGGTAAGGTTGTTAAGGTAAAACATATTAGTAGACCAAGGAAGACATCAAAGCGTCAAGACCAGAAACTTAAAGCAATATGTCTCCAAAACAGGAAACGCACAACAAAACAAATGAGGAACGAATGGGAGGAAACTGGAGTCGGTGACTGTGACCGAACTGTAAGAAACCGCCTAAAGGAAATGGGATTTGCATACAGAAAAGCTAAACAATAAAAAGATGACTGCCTGAAGAGAACATGTAAATTTCCACAGTTATTGATGATATGGGGCTGCATGTCAGGTAAAGGCACTGGGGAGATGGCTGTCATTACATTCTCAATAAATGCCCAAGTTTACATTGAAATTTTGGACACTTTTTTATCCCTTCAATTGAAAGAATGTCTGGGGATGATGAAATCATTTATCAAGATGATAATGCATCCGGCCATAGAGCAAAAACTGTGAAAACATTCCTTGAAAGAAGACACAAGGTCAATATCATGGCCTGCAAATATCCGGATCTCAATCCAACTGAAAATCTTTGGTGGAAGTTGAAGAAAATGGTCCATGACAAGGCTCCAACCTGCAAAGCTGATCTGCAACAGAAATCACAGAAAGTTGGAGCCAGATTGATAAAGAGTCCATGCCTCAGAGACTGCAGCTGTTATAAAAGCCACAGGTGGTGCCACAAAACACTAGTGATGGATTGGAGGGGTCTTTTGTTTGTTTGTCATGATTCCATAATTTTCCCCGTTTGGTCTTGAATAGTCACCGTTACTGGCTGCACATTGTTTTCTGGATTTTTTTTAGTGTTTCTTAAAGCCAGAAAGTGACATTTGAAATGACTTTAGTTTTGTGCCGTCTGATCTGCTTTTTATAAACAAAAGTAAACAACTGAATGAACATCCTCAGAGCCGGGGGAGGCCAGAATGTTTGAAAGTGGTGCTAGAAAGAACAAAATAAAGCGACCACAGAAGAGACACGCAAGATTGTGTGATTACAGATGTAAGAAGGCTTCTCCCCCAGCCCACATCATACAGATAGTATTGGGGGCATTGCTTATCACCCCTCCTATAGAGGAGAATCCCTCAGCTGCCTTTGTAATACAGATAGTATGGGGAAGGGGGGCACTGCTTATCAAGCCCCTATAGAAGAGAATCCCCCCCAGCTCCTGTAATACAGACAGTATTGGGGGGGTCACTACACATCACTCCCATAGAGGAGAATTCCCCTACAGCCCCAATCATACAGACAGTACTGGTGGTTCTGATTACTCTGCTCTGGCCACTTGTCTGGGGGAGGGGTGTGTGTGTACTGTTTTTAATTAGGTTCCTTTATTATATCAAGAGCAGTTAGCCATTGTCTCCTGTCAGACTGATCGGAGCCCTATTGTCTGTACATGTGTATTGCTTCAGCCCTTCTGACTACATAATTCAGAGGAAAATGATGCCGTTTGAACAAGCGAGCAATGAGAGAGCAGCCATCTCCACCAATCCTGTAAGACACTACCCTGACCTAAGAATAGAGCGGTGTAAAAGGGCCTTGCTCCTGTCACCAGAGGAATATTCCACATGATTGCAGGGTAGGAGCTACAGTTCCAGCTGGAGGATCACACACACCTGCTTCACTGTTTAACACTGACCCCAGGAATTTGCTTCGAGAACCCAGGTTGGGACAATTCGGTCTCCTGGCTCTGTATATTGCTGTGCTGTTTATCTCCAGCTTGCTGTTATCTCCTCTCAGTGGCTACCCTCAAAGAGGGGTGCTGCTGGCTGGGATAGTGGCCCGGGCATCCCCAAAGACTAATTCCTGGCGGGCCAGAGGAAGGATGAGACTTGCTGAACCAATAGTCTTACCAATTTGTGGTTCCTGCACTCTGTGTTGTCTGTCTGTAGTGTTCTCCCCTCAGAAAGGAGTGTGAACGTTCAGTGGGATGAGCCCTGGTACAGGCAGGCTTTCTGCAGACGGCCAGGCCAGCGGACGAGAGCACCCACTGACCCCCGTGTCTCCACAGGACAGCGCCCGCTGACCCCCGTGTCTCCACAGGACAGCGCCCGCTGACCCCCGTGTCTCCACAGGACAGCGCCCGCTGACCCCCGTGTCTCCACAGGAGAGCGCCCGCTGACCCCCGTGTCTCCACAGGAGAGCGCCCGCTGACCCCCGTGTCTCCACAGGAGAGCGCCCGCTGACCCCCGTGTCTCCACAGGACAGCGCCCGCTGACCCCCGTGTCTCCACAGGACAGCGCCCGCTGACCCCCGTGTCTCCACAGGACAGCGCCCGTTGACCCCCGTGTCTCCACAGGAGAGCGCCCGCTGACCCCCGTGTCTCCACAGGAGAGCGCCCGCTGACCCCCGTGTCTCCACAGGAGAGCGCCCGCTGACCCCCGTGTCTCCACAGGAGAGCGCCCGCTGACCCCCGTGTCTCCACAGGAGAGCGCCCGCTGACCCCCGTGTCTCCACAGGAGAGCGCCCGCTGACCCCCGTGTCTCCACAGGAGAGCGCCCGCTGACCCCCGTGTCTCCACAGGAGAGCACCCGCTGACCCCCGTGTCTCCACAGGAGAGCACCCGCTGACCCCCGTGTCTCCACAGGACAGCACCCGCTGACCCCCGTGTCTCCACAGGACAGCACCCGCTGCCCCCCGTGTCTCCACAGGACAGCACCCGCTGACCCCCCCCCCGTGTATCCACAATTGAGTCACTTCTTATAACCCCCTAGAGAATTCCCCCCAGCCCATCATACAGTATACATATACTATACATATATACATGTCATACAGACAATAGGGGGGGGGTGGATCACTGCTTATCATTCCCCATAGAGGAGCAGCCCCTGTGATACAGACAGTACACTCCCCCATAGAGGAAATCCACCTGCAGCCTTTCGTCATACAGACAGTGAGGTTGTGATCTCTGTGACTGGCCACTTGTGGGGGGTGAACTGTTCTTAATTAGGTTTCTTTGTTATATCAAGAGCAGTTGCCGTTGTTTCCTGTCAGAATGATCGGAGCCCTATCGTCTGGTAAATGTAGATTTCTTCAGCCCTTCGGACTACATATTTCAGAGGAATATTATGCAGTCGGATTGAACTAGTGACCAATGAGAGAGCAGCAATCTCCACCAATCCTGTAAGACCCTGAGAACAGAGCGGTGTAAAAGGGCCTTGCTCCTGTCACCAGAGACATATTCTACATGATCGCAGGGTAGGAGCTACAGTTCCAGCTGGAGGATCACACACCTGCTTCACTGTTTAACACTGACCCCAGGAATTGGCTTATAGAGCCCAGGTTGGAACAATTTGGTCTCCAGCTACATCCCTCGCTCATCTTCCTAAGCTTGCTCCTATCTCCTCTGTGGGTGACCCTCAAAAGCGAGGTGCTGCTGGCTGTGATAGTGGCCCTAGAAGCCCTGAAGTCACAAATATTCTAATCCCTGGTGGCCAGTGGAAGGGTGGGACTGTCGCTTGCACCATCTTGTGTCTTTCTGGGAATGTAGAATGTTTTTGGCTGTTGGTGACCAATAAAGTCTCACCAATGTGTGGATCCCTCACCCTGTGATGTCTGTAGTGTTCTGTCCACGGGGAAGGAGAGCCGGTGATCAGTGGGATGAGCCCCGGCCCGTGCAGTCTTTCTGAAGACAAGCCAGCGGACGAGACCCCCACTGACCCTCGCGTCGCCACAGGGGTCACTGCTTATCACCCCTCAGAGGGTAAAATCCCCCATCATACATACAGCAGGGGGAGGGAAATGGGGGGGGGTTAACTGCTCACCACCCCCATAGAGAATCTCCCCCAAAAGCTCCTTCATACAGATAGTAATAAAGTAGTGACCCCTCTCATCACCCCCATAGAGGAAAATCCCCCCCGTAGCCCCTTTTACACAAGAATTCCCTGCCTTATTTCTGCCTAGCCTCCCCCCTCTACAGGCGGCTGTGGGGGATTTGTGCCCGGTCCCCCCTCTACAGGCGGCTGTCGGGGATTTGTGCCCGGTCCTCCCTCTACAGGCGGCTGTGGGGGATTTGTGCCCGGTCCTCCCTCTACAGGCGGCTGTCGGGGATTTGTGCCCGCTCCTCCCTCTACAGGCGGCTGTGGGGGATTTCTGCCCAGTCCTCCCTCTACAGGCGGCTGTGGGGGATTTGTGCCCGATCCTCCCTCTACAGGCGGCTGTGGGGGATTTCCGCCCGGTCCTCCCTCTACAGGCGGCTGTGGGGGATTTCCGCCCGGTCCTCCCTCTACAGGCGGCTGTGGGGGATTTCCGCCCGGTCCTCCCTCTACAGGCGGCTGTGGGGGATTTCCGCCCGGTCCTCCCTCTACAGGCGGCTGTGGGGGATTTCCGCCCGGTCCTCCCTCTACAGGCGGCTGTGGGGGATTTGTGCCCGGTCCCCCCTCTACAGGCGGCTGTGGGGGATTTGTGCCCGGTCCTCCCTCTACAGGCGGCTGTGGGGGATTTCCGCCCGGTCCTCCCTCTACAGGCGGCTGTGGGGGATTTCCGCCTGGTCCTCCCTCTACAGGCGGCTGTCGGGGATTTGTGCCCGGTCCTCCCTCTACAGGCGGCTGTGGGGGATTTCCGCCCGGTCCTCCCTCTACAGGCGGCTGTCGGGGATTTCTGCACAGTCCTCCCTCTACAGGCGGCTGTGGGGGATTTGTGCCCGGTCCTCCCTCTACAGGCGGCTGTGGGGGATTTCCGCCCGGTCCTCCCTCTACAGGCGGCTGTGGGGGATTTGTGCCCGGTCCTCCCTCTACAGGCGGCTGTGGAGGATTTGTGCCCGGTCCTCCCTCTACAGGCGGCTGTGGGGGATTTGTGCCTGGTCCTCCCTCTACAGGCGGCTGTGGGGGATTTGTGCCTGGTCCTCCCTCTACAGGCGGCTGTGGGGGATTTCCGCCCGGTCCTCCCTCTACAGGCGGCTGTGGGGGATTTCCGCCCGGTCCTCCCTCTACAGGCGGCTGTGGGGGATTTGTGCCCGGTCCTCCCTCTACAGGCGGCTGTGGGGGATTTGTGCCCGGTCCTCCCTCTACAGGCGGCTGTGGGGGATTTGTGCCCGGTCCTCCCTCTACAGGCGGCTGTGGGGGATTTGTGCCCGGTCCTCCCTCTACAGGCGGCTGTGGGGGATTTGTGCCCGGTCCTCCGTCTACAGGCGGCTGTGGGGGATTTCCGCCCGGTCCTCCCTCTACAGGCGGCTGTCGGGGATTTGTGCCCGGTCCTCCCTCTACAGGCGGCTGTGGGGGATTTCCGCCCGGTCCTCCCTCTACCGGCGGCTGTCGGGGTTTTGTGCCCGGTTCTCCCTCTACAGGCGGCTGTGGGGGATTTGTGCCCGCTCCTCCCTCTACAGGCGGCTGTCGGGGATTTGTGCCCGCTCCTCCCTCTACAGGCGGCTGTGGGGGATTTCTGCCCAGTCCTCCCTCTACAGGCGGCTGTGGGGGATTTCTGCCCAGTCCTCCCTCTACAGGCGGCTGTGGGGGATTTGTGCCCGATCCTCCCTCTACAGGCGGCTGTGGGGGATTTCCGCCCGGTCCTCCCTCTACAGGCGGCTGTGGGGGATTTCCGCCCGGTCCTCCCTCTACAGGCGGCTGTGGGGGATTTCCGCCCGGTCCTCCCTCTACAGGCGGCTGTCGGGGATTTGTGCCCGGTCCTCCCTCTACAGGCGGCTGTGGGGGATTTGTGCCCGGTCCCCCCTCTACAGGCGGCTGTGGGGGATTTGTGCCCGGTCCTCCCTCTACAGGCGGCTGTGGGGGATTTCCGCCCGGTCCTCCCTCTACAGGCGGCTGTGGGGGATTTCCGCCCGGTCCTCCCTCTACAGGCGGCTGTCGGGGATTTGTGCCCGGTCCTCCCTCTACAGGCGGCTGTCGGGGATTTGTGCCCGGTCCTCCCTCTACAGGCGGCTGTGGGGGATTTCCGCCCGGTCCTCCCTCTACAGGCGGCTGTCGGGGATTTCTGCCCAGTCCTCCCTCTACAGGCGGCTGTGGGGGATTTGTGCCCGGTCCTCCCTCTACAGGCGGCTGTGGGGGATTTCCGCCCGGTCCTCCCTCTACAGGCGGCTGTGGGGGATTTGTGCCCGGTCCTCCCTCTACAGGCGGCTGTGGGGGATTTGTGCCCGGTCCTCCCTCTACAGGCGGCTGTGGGGGATTTCCGCCCAGTCCTCCCTCTACAGGCGGCTGTCGGGGATTTGTGCCCGGTCCTCCCTCTACCGGCGGCTGTGGAGGATTTGTGCCCGGTCCCCCCTCTACAGGCGGCTGTGGGGGATTTGTGCCCGGTCCTCCCTCTACAGGCGGCTGTGGGGGATTTGTGCCCGGTCCTCCCTCTACAGGCGGCTGTCGGGGATTTGTGCCCGGTCCTCCCTCTACAGGCGGCTGTCGGGGATTTGTGCCCGGTCCTCCCTCTACCGGCGGCTGTGGAGGATTTGTGCCTGGTCCTCCCTCTACCGGCGGCTGTGGAGGATTTGTGCCCGGTCCCCCCTCTACAGGCGGCTGTCGGGGATTTGTGCCCGGTCCCCCCTCTACAGGCGGCTGTCGGGGATTTGTGCCCGGTCCCCCCTCTACAGGCGGCTGTCGGGGATTTGTGCATTATTTACCCTACATCTGTATATTATGTTTATGGTGATGGGATTATCCCTAAAAGATCGTCCACTGCAGGGAGAAAACCCTCATCACACGCTGTGCACAGCCCACCACAAGCTATCACTCCCTGTTATCAGCCAGTACTGGGGGAGGAGACCGTAGGACAGGTGAGTACAATCTACTACTCTCTGTTATCTGCCATTCCTGGGGGAGAACACTGTGAGACAGGCGAGTACAGTCTCTTACTCTCTGTTATCAGCCAGCACTGGGGGAGGAGACTGTAGGACAGGCAAGTACAGCCTATTACTCCCTGTTATCAGCCAGCACTGGGGGAGAACACTGAGACAGGCGAGTACAGTCTCTTACTCTCTGTTATCAGCCAGCACTGGGGGAGGAGACTGTAGGACAGGCGAGTACAGTCTATTACTCTCTGTTATCAGCCAGCACTGGTGGAGGATGCAAATGAAAAAGCTGCGGAGACACCATCACGTTTCTCAACGCTGCCAGAAAACTAGCCAGGTCTTTCACCGGGAAGGAACAACCACGGGAAGGGCAGTCTCCAGTCAAGGAGACCACCTATGCCAAACATGGTATCCATCCACAGACAGCCGTTTCGGGGTATTTGCCCCTCATCAGTGTGGAGTAGGAATCTGGCTAGTGGGGGCAATGCCTAGTAAAAGACTACATAAGCAAGCATTGATGACCTTAGGGAGATCAACATATCCACTGCGGAGACACCATCACGTGTTTCTCAACGCAGTGATTCTAGAGCAAAGCCCCCTGGGAAGTATGCAAATGAGAAAGCCGCGGAGACACCATCACGTTTCTCAACGCTTCTCAACGCTTCATTTTCATTTGCATACTTCCCAGGGGGCTTTGCTCTAGAATCACTGCGTTGAGAAACACGTGATGGTGTCTCCGCAGTGGATATGTTGATCTCCCTAAGGTCAACAATGCTTGCTTAAGCACTGGGGGAGGAGACTGTAGGACAGGTGAGTACAGTCTATTACTCCCTGTTATCAGCCATTACTGGGGGAGGAGACTGTAGGACAGGCGAGTACAGTCTATTACTCCCTGTTATCAGCCATTACTGCAGGAGAACACTGTAGGACAGGTGAGTACAGTCTATTACTCCCTGTTATCAGCCAGCACTGGGGGAGGAGACTGTAGGACAGGTGAGTACAGTCTATTACTCCCTGTTATCAGCCATTACTGGGGGAGGAGACTGTAGGACAGGCGAGTACAGTCTATTACTCCCTGTTATCAGCCAGCACTGGGGGAGGAGACTGTAGGACAGGTGAGTACAGTCTATTACTCCCTGTTATCAGCCAGCACTGGGGGAGAACACTGTAGGACAGGCGACTACAGTCTATTACTCCCTGTTATCAGCCAGCACTGGGGGAGGAGACTGTAGGACAGGTGAGTACAGTCTATTACTCCCTGTTATCAGCCATTACTGGGGGAGGAGACTGTAGGACAGGTGAGTACAGTCTATTACTCCCTGTTATCAGCCAGCACTGGGGGAGGAGACTGTAGGACAGGTGAGTACAGTCTATTACTCCCTGTTATCAGCCATTACTGGGGGAGGAGACTGTAGGACAGGTGAGTACAGTCTATTACTCCCTGTTATCAGCCAGCACTGGGGGAGGAGACTGTAGGACAGGTGAGTACAGTCTATTACTCCCTGTTATCAGCCAGCACTGGGGGAGGAGACTGTAGGACAGGTGAGTACAGTCTATTACTCCCTGTTATCAGCCAGCACTGGGGGAGTAGACTGTAGGACAGGCGAGTACAATCTATTACTCTCTGTTATCAGCCAGCACTGGGGGAGAACACTGTAGGACAGGTGAGTACAGTCTATTACTCTCTTTTATCAGCCAGCACTGGGGGAGGAGACTGTAGGACAGGTGAGTACAATCTATTACTCCCTGTTAGCAGCCAGCACTGGGGGAGGAGACTGTAGGACAGGTGAGTACAATCTATTACTCCCTGTTAGCAGCCAGCACTGGGGGAGGAGACTGTAGGACAGGTGACTACAATCTATTACTCCCTGTTAGCAGCCAGCACTGGGGGAGGAGACTGTAGGACAGGTGACTACAATCTATTACTCCCTGTTAGCAGCCAGCACTGGGGGAGGAGACTGTAGGACAGGTGAATACAATCTATTACTCCCTGTTAGCAGCCAGCACTGGGGGAGGAGACTGTAGGACAGGTGACTACAATCTATTACTCCCTGTTATCAGCCAGCACTGGGGGAGGAGACTGTAGGACAGGAGAGTACAGTCTATTACTCTCTATTATCAGCCAGCACTTGGTGAGAACATTGTAGGACAGGCGAGTACAGTCTATTACTCCCTGTTATCAGCCAGCACTGGGGGAGAACACTGTAGGACAGGCGAGTACAGTCTATTACTCTCTGTTATCAGCCAGTACTGCAGGAGAACACTGTAGGACAGGCAAGTACAGTCTATTACTCCCTGTTATCAGCCAGCGCTGGGCGTCTGCACAGAGGAGTCGGACTCGGGGGTTGGTATCAAACATTTACTGAGGTCTGCGCTCGTCTAGATTCATCATTTAGCTTAAAAAGAGGAATTCATGTGAAGACTCTGCGGGAACAAAACAATAAATATGTGAATCCAGGCGGGAGAGGGTTAATGTCACCCCCGTAATAAGAGCAGGGTCCGGTGCACTCCGTGCTGGGAGTTGTAGTATTTTGGCAGCAGCTGTCATATAACCGATACGGCGCTGTTAACCCCATCCCTCCCAGTGTGTAGGAGCTGCACACAGAGAGCACTAGCGGCTCAGTCCAGGAATGTCTGTCCATGATTGCTATGACCCCCATGGGGGGAGGATATTCCTGCAGGGAGGCCGGCGGCCTCTGCTCCTGATGAGCCTCCCTGCTGCTCCAACCTCACATCATGGCTGGAATAACCCCGGGAGAGACTCTGCGCAGCTGCCCAGGATGGCGTCCGTGTCCACCGCCGCCGGCCGCCCCTTCTTCTGGAACAGCGACGGAAGATTCCGGATATGAACTTCTTTCCGAAACTGCTCCCCTAGAGGTTTCTATAAAGAGGAGAAAAGCATCATGGGAGATCACAAGTATACCGCCATACAGTGCACGTGCCGTCCTGTCCTACACAGTATATACACCCAGGACATGTAATCACTCTATATACCGCCATACAGTGCACGTGCCATCCTGTCCTACACAGTATATACACCCAGGACATGTAATCACCCTATATACCGCCATACAGTGCACGTACCGTCCAACACATTATACACATCCATCCCAGGACATGTAATCACCCTATATACCGCCATACAGTGCACGTGCCGTCCTGTCCTACACAGTATATACACCCAGGACATGTAATCACCCTATATACCGCCATACAGTGCACGTGCCGTCCTGTCCTACACAGTATATACACCCAGGACATGTAATCACTCTATATACCGCCATAGAGTGCACGTACCGTCCTGTCCTACACAGTATATACACCCAGGACATGTAATCACCCTATATACCGCCATACAGTGCACGTGCCGTCCTGTCCTACACAGTATATACACCCAGGACATGTAATCACCCTATATACCGCCATACAGTGCACGTGCCGTCCTGTCCTACACAGTATATACACCCAGGACATGTAATCACCCTATATACCGCCATACAGTGCACGTGCCGTCCTGTCCTACACAGTATATACACCCAGGACATGTAATCACCCTATATACCGCCATACAGTGCACGTGCCGTCCTGTCCTACACAGTATATACACCCAGGACATGTAATCACCCTATATACCGCCATACAGTGCACGTATTGTCCTGTCCTACACAGTATATACACCCAGGACATGTAATCACTCTATATACCGCCATACAGTGCACGTGCCGTCCTGTGCTACACATTATACACACTCATCCCAGGACATGTAATCACCCTATATACCGCCATACAGTGCACGTACCGTCCAACACATTATACACATCCATCCCAGGACATGTAATCACCCTATATACCGCCATACAGTGCACGTACCGTCCTGTCCTACACATTATACACACTCATCCCAGGACATGTATTCACCCTATATACCGCCATACAGTGCACGTACCGTCCTGTCCTACACAGTATATACACCCATCCCAGGACATGTAATCACCCTATATACCGCCATACAGTGCACGTACCGTCCTGTCCTACACAGTATATACACCCAGGACATGTAATCACCCTATATACCGCCATACAGTGCACGTACCGTCCTGTCCTACACAGTATATACACCCAGGACATGTAATCACCCTATATACCGCCATACAGTGCACGTACCGTCCTGTCCTACACAGTATATACACCCAGGACATGTAATCACCATATATACCGCCATACAGTGCACATACCGTCCTGTCCTACACAGTATATACACCCAGGACATGTAATCACCCTATATACCGCCATACAGTGCACGTACCGTCCAACACATTATACACATCCATCCCAGGACATGTAATCACCCTATATACCGACATACAGTGCACGTATTATCCTGTCCTACACAGTATATACACCCAGGACATGTAATCACCCTATATACCGCCATACAGTGCACGTACCGTCCTGTCCTACACAGTATATACACCCAGGACATGTAATCACCCTATATACCGCCATACAGTGCACGTATTGTCCTGTCCTACACAGTATATACACCCAGGACATGTAATCACCCTATATACCGCCATACAGTGCACGTACCGTCCTGTCCTACACAGTATATACACCCAGGACATGTAATCACTCTATATACCGCCATACAGTGCACGTGCCGTCCTGTCCTACACATTATACACACTCATCCCAGGACATGTATTCACCCTATATACCGCCATACAGTGCACGTGCCGTCCTGTCCTACACAGTATATACACCCAGGACATGTAATCACCCTATATACCGCCATACAGTGCACGTATTGTCCTGTCCTACACATTATACACACTCATCCCAGGACATGTATTCACCCTATATACCGCCATACAGTGCACGTACCGTCCTGTCCTACACAGTATATACACCCAGGACATGTAATCACCCTATATACCGCCATACAGTGCACGTGCCGTCCTGTCCTACACAGTATATACACCCAGGACATGTAATCACCCTATATACCGCCATACAGTGCACGTGCCGTCCTGTCCTACACAGTATATACACCCAGGACATGTAATCACCCTATATACCGCCATACAGTGCACGTGCCGTCCTGTCCTACACAGTATATACACCCAGGACATGTAATCACCCTATATACCGCCATACAGTGCACGTACCGTCCTGTCCTACACAGTATATACACCCAGGACATGTAATCACCATATATACCGCCATACAGTGCACGTGCCGTCCTGTCCTACACAGTATATACACCCAGGACATGTAATCACCCTATATACCGCCATACAGTGCACGTGCCGTCCTGTCCTACACAGTATATACACCCAGGACATGTAATCACCCTATATACCGCCATACAGTGCACGTACCGTCCTGTCCTACACAGTATATACACCCAGGACATGTAATCACCCTATATACCGCCATACAGTGCACGTGCCGTCCTGTCCTACACAGTATATACACCCAGGACATGTAATCACCCTATATACCGCCATACAGTGCACGTGCCGTCCTGTCCTACACAGTATATACACCCAGGACATGTAATCACCCTATATACCGCCATACAGTGCACGTACCGTCCTGTCCTACACAGTATATACACCCAGGACATGTAATCACCCTATATACCGCCATACAGTGCACGTGCCGTCCTGTCCTACACAGTATATACACCCAGGACATGTAATCACCCTATATACCGCCATACAGTGCACGTACCGTCCTGTCCTACACAGTATATACACCCAGGACATGTAATCACCCTATATACCGCCATACAGTGCACGTGCCGTCCTGTCCTACACAGTATATACACCCAGGACATGTAATCACCCTATATACCGCCATACAGTGCACGTACCGTCCTGTCCTACACAGTATATACACCCAGGACATGTAATCACCCTATATACCGACATATACATATACAAGGTATTCACACCCCTTTACGTTTTTCACTCTGTTTCGTTGCAGCCATTTGGTAAATTCTCATTAGTGTACACTCTGCCCCCATCCCCCATCCCCCATCCCGACAGAAAAAAACAGAAATGTAGACATTTTTACAAATGTATTAAACAAGAAAAACTGAAATATCACATGGTCATAAGTATTCAGCCCCTTTCTCAGTATAACACATGGTGATAAGTATTCAGCCCCTTTGCTCAGTATATCCCATGGTCATAAGTATTCAGCCCCTTTGCTCAGTATATCCCATGGTCATAAGTATTCAGCCCCTTTGCTCAGTATATCACATGGTGATAAGTATTCAGCCCCTTTGCTCAGTATATCCCATGGTCATAAGTATTCAGCCCCTTTGCTCAGTATATCACATGGTCATAAGTATTCAGCCCCTTTGCTCAGTATAACACATGGTGATAAGTATTTAGCCCCCTTTCCTCAGTATATCACATGGTGATAAGTATTCAGCCCCTTTGCTCAGTATATCACATGGGGATAAGTATTCAGCCCCTTTGCTCAGTATATCACATGGTGATAAGTATTCAGCCCCTTTGCTCAGTATAACACATGGTCATAAGTATTCAGCCCCTTTGCTCAGTATAACACATGGTCATAAGTATTCAGCCCCTTTGCTCAGTATAACACATGGTCATAAGTATTCAGCCCCTTTGCTCAGTATATCACATGGTCATAAGTATTCAGCCCCTTTGCTCAGTATAACACATGGTGATAAATATTTAGCCTCTTTGCTCAGTATTATACATGGTGATAAGTATTCAGCCCCTTTGTTCGGTATAACACATGGTGATAAGTATTCAGCCCCTTTGCTCAGTATATCACATGGTCATAAGTATTCAGCCCCTTTGCTCAGTATAACACATGGTGGTAAGTATTCAGCCCTTTCCTCAGTATATCACATGGTCATAAGTATTCAGCTCCTTTGCTCAGTATAACACATGGTGGTAAGTATTCAGCCCCTTTGCTCAGTATATCACATGGTGATAAGTATTCAGCCCCTTTGCTCAGTATATCACATGGTGATAAGTATTCAGCCCCTTTGCTCAGTATATCCCATGGTGATAAGTATTCAGACCCTTTGCTCAGACACTCATATGTAAGTCACATGCTGTCCATTTCCTTGTGATCCTCCTTGAGATGGTTCTGCTCCTTCATAGGAGTCCAGCTGTGTGTAATTACACTGATAGGACGTGATTTGGAAAGGCGCACACCTGTGTATATAAGACCTCACAGCTCACACTGCAGGTCACACCAAATGAGGATCATGAGGTCAAAGGAACTGCTCAAGGAGCTCAGAGACAGAATTGTGGCAAGGCACAGATCTGGCCAAGGTTACAAAAGAATTTCTGCAGTACTCAAGGTTCCTAAGAGCACAGTGGCCTCCATAATCCTTAAATGGAAGAAGTTTGGGACCAGCAGAACTCTGCCTAGACCCGGCCGTCCAGCCAAACTGAGCAATCGTGGGAGAAGAGCCTTGGTGAGGGAGGTAAAGAAGAACCCCGAGATCACTGCGGCTGAGCTCCAGAGATGCAGTAGGGGAATGGGAGAAAGTTCCACAAAGTCACCCATCACTGCAGCCTCCACCAGTCGGGCCTTTATGGCAGAGCGACCCGACGGAAGCCTCTCCTCAGTGCAAGACATATGGAAGCCGCATAGAGTTTACAAAAAACACATGAAGGATCCCAGACTATGAGAAATAAGATTCTCTGCTATGATGAGATGAAGAGAGAACGTTCTGGTGATCATTCTAAGCGGTATGTGTGGAGAAAACCAGGCCCTGCTCATCACCTGCCAAATACAATCCCCACAGTGAGGCATGGTGGAGGCAGCACCATGCTATGGGGGCAGGGACAGGACGACTGGTTGGAATTAAAAAAAAGATGAATGCGGCCAAGTACAGAGATATCCTGGAAGAAAACCTCCTCCAGATGCTCTGGACCTCAGACTTGGCCGAAGGTTCACCTTCCAACAAGACAATGACCCTAAGCACACAGCTAAAATAACAAAGGAGCGGCTTCAGAACAATTCTGTGACCATTCTTGACCGGCCCGGCCAGAGCCCTGACCTAAACCCAACTGAGCATCTCTGAAGAGACCTGAAAATGGCGTCCACCAACGTTCACCATCCAACCTGACAGAACTGGAAAGGATCTGCAAGGAAGAATGGCCGAGCATCCCCACATCCAGGATCCCAAGAAGACTCATGGCTGTACTAGCTCAAAAGGGAGGGTGCCTCTACTCAGTACTGAGCAAAGGGGCTGAATACTTATGACCAAGTGATATACTGAGCAAAGGGGCTGAATACTTATGACCATGTGATATACTGAGCAAAGGGCCTGAATACTTATGACCATGTGATATACTGAGCAAAGGGGCTGAATACTTATGACCAAGTGATATACTGAGCAAAGGGGCTGAATACTTATGACCATGTGATATACTGAGCAAAGGGGCTGAATACTTATGATCATATGATATACTGAGCAAAGGGGCTGAATACTTATGACCATGTGATATTTCAGGTTTTCTTGTTTAATAAATTTGCAAAAATTTCTACATTTGTTTTTTTCTGTCAAGATGGGGGATGGGGTGCAGAGCGCACATTAATGAGGAAATAAAATGTACCAAATAGCTGCAATGAAACAGAGGGAAAAATGTAAAGGGGTGTGAATACTTTCTGTACCCACTGTGTGTATACATTATCTATAAATAATACACCGCCCTTCCAGAAGGCATATATAGCGCTGTTCACACTTGTGTGCAGTAATAGGTGGGGCAGTGTATTGCCTAATAGGACGGCACACGCATCATTTTCTGTAGAGGGACATTGAGGCCCGGGCCCTGATTATCTCAGGGAGCCATAAGTGTGGGCAGCTGCTGACAGCCACTGGGCCACAGAGCTCACAATCCATCACCAGCTGCTCACCCCAATGCAGCCGGAGATGAGGCGCCTGAAGTGGTCCCTGCGCCGCTTCTCTCCTTGCTTCTGTTTCGGGTACAGGAGCCGGGAGTCAAACTGCTGCAGAGAGTCGCTGTGGATGTCCGGGATCTGCTCCATCACCACCCGCAGCTCGGGAACCTGGGGACGCTGCAGAGGAAGACAGTCAGCAAGGAGCGGCGCTGGAGAGGGAGACAGTCAGCAAGGAGCGGCGCTGGAGAGGGAGACAGTCAGCAAGGAACGGCGCTGGAGAGGGAGACAGTCAGCAAGGAGCGGCGCTGGAGAGGGAGACAGTCAGCAAGGAGCGGCGCTGGAGAGGGAGACAGTCAGCAAGGAGCGGCGCTGGAGAGGGAGACAGTCAGCAAGGAGCGGCGCTGGAGAGGGAGACAGTCAGCAAGGAGCGGCGCTGGAGAGGGAGACAGTCAGCAAGGAGCGGCGCTGGAGAGGAAGACAGTCAGCAAGGAGCGGCGCTGGAGAGGAAGACAGTCAGCAAGGAGCGGCGCTGGAGAGGAAGACAGTCAGCAAGGAGCGGCGCTGGAGAGGAAGACAGTCAGCAAGGAGCGGCGCTGGAGAGGAAGACAGTCAGCAAGGAGCGGCGCTGGAGAGGAAGACAGTCAGCAAGGAGCGGCGCTGGAGAGGAAGACAGTCAGCAAGGAGCGGCGCTGGAGAGGAAGACAGTCAGCAAGGAACGGCGCTGGAGAGGAAGACAGTCAGCAAGGAGCGGCGCTGGAGAGGAAGACAGTCAGCAAGGAGCGGCGCTGGAGAGGAAGACAGTCAGCAAGGAGCGGCGCTGGAGAGGAAGACAGTCAGCAAGGAGCGGCGCTGGAGAGGAAGACAGTCAGCAAGGAGCGGCGCTGGAGAGGAAGACAGTCAGCAAGGAGCGGCGCTGGAGAGGGAGACAGTCAGCAAGGAGCGGCGCTGGAGAGGGAGACAGTCAGCAAGGAGCGGCGCTGGAGAGGGAGACAGTCAGCAAGGAGCGGCGCTGGAGAGGGAGACAGTCAGCAAGGAGCGGCGCTGGAGAGGAAGACAGTCAGCAAGGAGCGGCGCTGGAGAGGAAGACAGTCAGCAAGGAGCGGCGCTGGAGAGGAAGACAGTCAGCAAGGAACGGCGCTGGAGAGGAAGACAGTCAGCAAGGAGCGGCGCTGGAGAGGAAGACAGTCAGCAAGGAGCGGCGCTGGAGAGGAAGACAGTCAGCAAGGAGCGGCGCTGGAGAGGAAGACAGTCAGCAAGGAGCGGCGCTGGAGAGGAAGACAGTCAGCAAGGAGCGGCGCTGGAGAGGAAGACAGTCAGCAAGGAGCGGCGCTGGAGAGGAAGACAGTCAGCAAGGAGCGGCGCTGGAAAGGGAGACAGTCAGCAAGGAGCGGCGCTGGAGAGGGAGACAGTCAGCAAGGAGCGGCGCTGGAGAGGGAGACAGTCAGCAAGGAGCGGCGCTGGAGAGGGAGACAGTCAGCAAGGAGCGGCGCTGGAGAGGGAGACAGTCAGCAAGGAGCGGCGCTGGAGAGGGAGACAGTCAGCAAGGAGCGGCGCTGGAGAGGGAGACAGTCAGCAAGGAGCGGCGCTGGAAAGGGAGACAGTCAGCAAGGAGCGGCGCTGGAGAGGAAGACAGTCAGCAAGGAACGGCGCTGGAGAGGGAGACAGTCAGCAAGGAGCGGCGCTGGAGAGGAAGACAGTCAGCAAGGAACGGCGCTGGAGAGGGAGACAGTCAGCAAGGAGCGGCGCTGGAAAGGGAGTCAGCAAGGAGCGGCGCTGGAGAGGAAGACAGTCAGCAAGGAGCGGCGCTGGAGAGGGAGACAGTCAGCAAGGAGCGGCGCTGGAGAGGAAGACAGTCAGCAAGGAGCGGCGCTGGAGAGGGAGACAGTCAGCAAGGAGCGGCGCTGGAGAGGGAGACAGTCAGCAAGGAGCGGCGCTGGAGAGGGAGACAGTCAGCAAGGAGCGGCGCTGGAGAGGGAGACAGTCAGCAAGGAGCGGCGCTGGAGAGGGAGACAGTCAGCAAGGAGCGGCGCTGGAAAGGGAGACAGTCAGCAAGGAGCGGCGCTGGAGAGGAAGACAGTCAGCAAGGAACGGCGCTGGAGAGGGAGACAGTCAGCAAGGAGCGGCGCTGGAAAGGGAGTCAGCAAGGAGCGGCGCTGGAGAGGAAGACAGTCAGCAAGGAGCGGCGCTGGAGAGGGAGACAGTCAGCAAGGAGCGGCGCTGGAGAGGAAGACAGTCAGCAAGGAGCGGCGCTGGAGAGGGAGACAGTCAGCAAGGAGCGGCGCTGGAGAGGGAGACAGTCAGCAAGGAGCGGCGCTGGAGAGGGAGACAGTCAGCAAGGAGCGGCGCTGGAGAGGGAGACAGTCAGCAAGGAGCGGCGCTGGAGAGGGAGACAGTCAGCAAGGAGCGGCGCTGGAAAGGGAGACAGTCAGCAAGGAGCGGCGCTGGAGAGGAAGACAGTCAGCAAGGAACGGCGCTGGAGAGGGAGACAGTCAGCAAGGAGCGGCGCTGGAGAGGGAGACAGTCAGCAAGGAGCGGCGCTGGAGAGGAAGACAGTCAGCAAGGAACGGCGCTGGAGAGGGAGACAGTCAGCAAGGAGCGGCGCTGGAAAGGGAGTCAGCAAGGAGCGGCGCTGGAGAGGAAGACAGTCAGCAAGGAGCGGCGCTGGAGAGGGAGACAGTCAGCAAGGAGCGGCGCTGGAGAGGGAGACAGTCAGCAGGGAGCGGCGCTGGAGAGGGAGACAGTCAGCAGAGAGCGGCGCTGGAGAGGGAGACAGTCGACAGAGAGCGGCGCTGGAGAGGGAGACAGTCAGCAAGGAGCGGCGCTGGAGAGGGAGACAGTCGACAGAGAGCGGCGCCGGAGAGGAACACAGTCAGCAGAGAGCGGCGCTGGAGAGGGAGACAGTCAGCAGAGATCGGCGCTGGAGAGGGAGACAGTCAGCAGAGAGCGGCGCTGGAGAGGGAGACAGTCAGCAGAGAGCGGCGCTGGAGAGGGAGACAGTCGACAGAGAGCGTCGCTGGAGAGGGAGACGACAGAGAGCGGCGCTGGAGAGGAAGACAGTCAGCAAGGAGCGGCGCTGGAGAGGGAGACAGTCAGCAAGGAGCGGCGCTGGAGAGGAAGACGACAGAGAGCGGCGCTGGAGAGGGAGACGACAGAGAGCGGCGCTGGAGAGGGAGATGGCAGAGAGCGGCGCTGGAGAGGGAGACGGCAGAGAGCGGCGCTGGAGAGGGAGACGGCAGAGAGCGGCGCTGGAGAGGGAGACGGCAGAGAGCGGCGCTGGAGAGGGAGACGGCAGAGAGCGGCGCTGGAGAGGGAGACGGCGGAGAGCGGCGCTGGAGAGGGAGACGGCGGAGAGCGGCGCTGGAGAGGGAGACGACAGAGAGCGGCGCTGGAGAGGGAGACGGCGGAGAGCGGCGCTGGAGAGGGAGAGTCAGCGCAGAGTAGCGCTGGAGAGGGAGATGGCAGGGAGCGGCGCTGGAGAGGGAGAGTCAGCGCAGAGTAGCGCTGGAGAGGAAGACGGCGGAGAGCGGCGCTGGAGAGGGAGACGGCGGAGAGCGGCGCTGGAGAGGGAGACGGCGGAGAGCGGCGCTGGAGAGGGAGACGGCGAAGAGCGGCGCTGGAGAGGGAGACGGCGGAGAGCGGCGCTGGAGAGGGAGACGGCGGAGAGCGGCGCTGGAGAGGGAGACGGCGGAGAGCGGCGCTGGAGAGGGAGACGGCGGAGAGCGGCGCTGGAGAGGGAGACGGCGGAGAGCGGCGCTGGAGAGGGAGACGGCAGAGAGCGGCGCTGGAGAGGGAGACGGCGGAGAGCGGCGCTGGAGAGGGAGACGGCAGAGAGCGGCGCTGGAGAGGGAGACGGCGGAGAGCGGAGCTGGAGAGGGAGACGGCGGAGAGCGGCGCTGGAGAGGGAGACGACAGAGAGCGGCACTGGAGAGGGAGACGGCAAAGAGCGGCGCTGGAGAGGGAGACGGCAGAGAGCGGCGCTGGAGAGGGAGACGGCAGAGAGCGGCGCTGGAGAGGGAGACGGCAGAGAGCGGCACTGGAGAGGGAGAGTCAGCGCAGAGTAGCGCTGGAGAGGGAGACGGCGGAGAGCGGCGCTGGAGAGGGAGACGGCGGAGAGCGGCGCTGGAGAGGGAGACGGCAGAGAGCGGTGCTGGAGAGGGAGACGGCGGAGAGCGGTGCTGGAGAGGGAGACGGCGGAGAGCGGCGCTGGAGAGGGAGACGGCGGAGAGCGGCGCTGGAGAGGGAGACGGCGGAGAGCGGCGCTGGAGAGGGAGACGGCAGAGAGCGGTGCTGGAGAGGGAGATGGCGGAGAGCGGTGCTGGAGAGGGAGACGGCGGAGAGCGGCGCTGGAGAGGGAGACGGCGGAGAGCGGCGCTGGAGAGGGAGACGGCGGAGAGCGGCGCTGGAGAGGGAGACGGCGGAGAGCGGCGCTGGAGAGGGAGATGGCGGAGAGCGGCGCTGGAGAGGGAGACGGCGGAGAGCGGCGCTGGAGAGGGAGACGGCAGAGAGCGGCGCTGGAGAGGGAGACGGCGGAGAGCGGCGCTGGAGAGGGAGACGGCAGAGAGCGGCGCTGGAGAGGGAGACGGCGGAGAGCGGCACTGGAGAGGGAGACGGCGGAGAGCGGCGCTGGAGAGGGAGACGGCGGAGAGCGGCGCTGGAGAGGGAGACGGCGGAGAGCGGCGCTGGAGAGGGAGACGGCGGAGAGCGGCGCTGGAGAGGGAGACAGTCAGCAGAGAGCGGTGCTGGAGAGGGAGACGGCAGAGAGCGGCACTGGAGAGGGAGACGGCAGAGAGCGGCGCTGGAGAGGGAGACGGCAAAGAGCGGCGCTGGAGAGGGAGACGGCAGAGAGCGGCACTGGAGAGGGAGACGGCAGAGAGCGGCACTGGAGAGGGAGACGGCAGAGAGCGGCACTGGAGAGGGAGACGGCAAAGAGCGGCGCTGGAGAGGGAGACGGCAGAGAGCGGCGCTGGAGAGGGAGAGTCAGCGCAGAGTAGCGCTGGAGAGGGAGACGGCGGAGAGCGGCGCTGGAGAGGGAGACAGTCAGCAGAGAGCGGCGCTGGAGAGGGAGACGGCAGAGAGCGGCACTGGAGAGGGAGAGTCAGCGCAGAGTAGCGCTGGAGAGGGAGACGGCAGAGAGCGGCGCTGGAGAGGGAGACGGCGGAGAGCGGCGCTGGAGAGGGAGACGGCGGAGAGCGGCGCTGGAGAGGGAGACGGCAGAGAGCGGCGCTGGAGAGGGAGACGGCGGAGAGCGGCGCTGGAGAGGGAGACGGCAAAGAGCGGCGCTGGAGAGGGAGACGGCAGAGAGCGGCGCTGGAGAGGGAGACGGCAGAGAGCGGCGCTGGAGAGGGAGACGGCAGAGATCGGCGCTGGAGAGGGAGACGGCAGAGAGCGGCGCTGGAGAGGGAGACGGCAGAGAGCGGCGCTGGAGAGGGAGACGGCAGAGAGCGGCACTGGAGAGGGAGAGTCAGCGCAGAGTAGCGCTGGAGAGGGAGACGGCGGAGAGCGGTGCTGGAGAGGGAGACGGCGGAGAGCGGCGCTGGAGAGGGAGACGGCGGAGAGCTGCGCTGGAGAGGGAGACGGCGGAGAGCGGCGCTGGAGAGGGAGACGGCGGAGAGCGGCGCTGGAGAGGGAGACGGCAGAGAGCGGCGCTGGAGAGGGAGACGGCAGAGAGCGGCACTGGAGAGGGAGAGTCAGCGCAGAGTAGCGCTGGAGAGGGAGACGGCGGAGAGCGGTGCTGGAGAGGGAGACGGCGGAGAGCGGCGCTGGAGAGGGAGACGGCGGAGAGCTGCGCTGGAGAGGGAGACGGCGGAGAGCGGCGCTGGAGAGGGAGACGGCGGAGAGCGGCGCTGGAGAGGGAGACAGTCAGCAGAGAGCGGTGCTGGAGAGGGAGACGGCAGAGAGCGGCGCTGGAGAGGGAGAGTCAGCGCAGAGTAGCGCTGGAGAGGGAGACGGCGGAGAGCGGCGCTGGAGAGGGAGACAGTCAGCAGAGAGCGGCGCTGGAGAGGGAGACGGCAGAGAGCGGCGCTGGAGAGGGAGAGTCAGCGCAGAGTAGCGCTGGAGAGGGAGACGGCGGAGAGCGGCGCTGGAGAGGGAGACAGTCAGCAGAGAGCGGTGCTGGAGAGGGAGACGGCAGAGAGCGGCACTGGAGAGGGAGACGGCAGAGAGCGGCACTGGAGAGGGAGAGTCAGCGCAGAGTAGCGCTGGAGAGGGAGACGGCGGAGAGCGGCACTGGAGAGGGAGACGGCAAAGAGCGGCGCTGGAGAGGGAGACGGCAGAGAGCGGCGCTGGAGAGGGAGACGGCAGAGAGCGGCGCTGGAGAGGGAGACGGCAGAGAGCGGCACTGGAGAGGGAGAGTCAGCGCAGAGTAGCGCTGGAGAGGGAGACGGCGGAGAGCTGCGCTGGAGAGGGAGACGGTGGAGAGCGGCGCTGGAGAGGGAGACGGCGGAGAGCGGCGCTGGAGAGGGAGACGGCAGAGAGCGGCGCTGGAGAGGGAGACGGCAGAGAGCGGCACTGGAGAGGGAGAGTCAGCGCAGAGTAGCGCTGGAGAGGGAGACGGCGGAGAGCGGTGCTGGAGAGGGAGACGGCGGAGAGCGGCGCTGGAGAGGGAGACGGCGGAGAACTGCGCTGGAGAGGGAGACGGCGGAGAGCGGCGCTGGAGAGGGAGACGGCGGAGAGCGGCGCTGGAGAGGGAGACAGTCAGCAGAGAGCGGTGCTGGAGAGGGAGACGGCAGAGAGCGGCGCTGGAGAGGGAGAGTCAGCGCAGAGTAGCGCTGGAGAGGGAGACGGCGGAGAGCGGCGCTGGAGAGGGAGACAGTCAGCAGAGAGCGGCGCTGGAGAGGGAGACGGCAGAGAGCGGCGCTGGAGAGGGAGAGTCAGCGCAGAGTAGCGCTGGAGAGGGAGACGGCGGAGAGCGGCGCTGGAGAGGGAGACAGTCAGCAGAGAGCGGTGCTGGAGAGGGAGACGGCAGAGAGCGGCACTGGAGAGGGAGACGGCAGAGAGCGGCACTGGAGAGGGAGAGTCAGCGCAGAGTAGCGCTGGAGAGGGAGACGGCGGAGAGCGGCTCTCACCAGGTAGTTGTAGATCTGGAAGGCCAGGTTCACCAGGGCGGCGTTACAACTCTCGTGCTGACCGTGGATCTGGAGCCCACGCAGGACGTTACTAAAAAAGCAGATGGCAGCTTCAGAGGGCAAAGAACTGGAGACCACCTGAGGGCGAGAAGAGGACACGTGACTGCTCCATCCGCTGTGTGCTGCGGGGCAATAGTCTGCAGACACTGCACCTGCTGCAGGAGGGGCCAGCACAGCTGGGAGGCGGCTTTCTGACAGGCAGGGGTGTCCATCCAGACCAGTGGGCTGTAGGCGCTGATCAGCAGAGTGGTTGACACGTCCTGAAAAAGAAGAATACTGAGCAAGGGGACCCTGAACCACCACCGAAGAGCCCCCTGCCCCCGACCCCGGGACACCCACCCACCTCCCCCGGGACAACCACCCACCCACCTCCCCCCTCCCCCGGGACACACACCCACCTCCCCAGGGACACACACCCACCTCCCCGGGGACACACACCCACCTCCCCGGGGACACACACCCACCTCCCCCAGGACACACACCCACCCACCTCCCCCGGGACACACACCCACCCACCTCCCCCGGGACAACCACCCACCCACCTCCCCCGGGACAACCACCCACCCACCTCCCCCGGGACAACCACCCACCCACCTCCCCCGGGACAACCACCCACCCACCTCTCCCCTCCCCCGGGACACACACCCACCTCCCCGGGGACACACACCCACCTCCCCGGGGACACACACCCACCTCCCCGGGGACACACACCCACCTCCCCGGGGACACACACCCACCTCCCCGGGGACACACACACCCACCTCCCCGGGGACACACACACCCACCTCCCCGGGGACACACACACCCACCTCCCCGGGGACACACACACCCACCTCCCCGGGGACACACACACCCACCTCCCCCCTCCCCCGGGACACACACCCACCTCCCCCGGGACACACACCCACCTCCCCGGGGACACACACACCCACCTCCCCCCTCCCCCGGGACACACACCCACCTCCCCCCTCCCCCGGGACACACACCCACCTCCCCCGGGACACACCCACCCACCTCCCCCCTCCCCCGGGACACACCCACCCACCTCCCCCCTCCCCCGGGACACACACCCACCTCCCCTGGGACACACCCACCCACCTCCCCCCTCCCCCGGGACACACACCCGCCTCCCCCGGGACACACCCACCCACCTCCCCCCTCCCCCGGGACACACACCCACCTCCCCCAGGACACACACACCCACCTCCCCCCTCCCCCGGGACACACACCCACCTCCCCCAGGACACACACACCCACCTCCCCCGGGACACACACCCACCTCCCCCAGGACACACACACCCACCTCCCCCCTCCCCCGGGACACACACCCACCTCCTGTGACATCAGGAGCTTCCCGAGTTCTGTCAGCTCCAGGGATCCCACCGCTGCCGCCGCATCCACACTCATCATTTCTTCATCTGGAAGGGGAGAATGGGGTAAGAGGGGAAAGCGGCCTGCCCAGAGAGACACGGGGGCGCCCTCCCGAATGCCCCCACAGGGGACACAGACTCTGCTCAAAGACATATATTACACACACTGAATCCTTGGAGGGGGCACATGTTACACCCCCGCACACAAAACCATGGTGGTCGTCCAGCACTGTGAGTGGGTAGTAATGGCGGCCACATGCATGGTCAGGGGCTTCACACAATTCCAAACACATCTTACCCTCAGGCTCGGCCTGTGCCGCGCTGCGCACATCGTCTACAGCGGTGGAACCAGAGGAGGCGTCTGAAGGCTTCTTGACTACACAACCGACAACTATGAAGACACAGGGGTCAGAAATTATCCAGGGTGTGGGGTGGAGGAGTCAGGCGAGAGCACACGGCTGGGGATACAGTGAGGGTGACAGGTGGGGGTACATGACCAGAAATATGGTGACGGACGGGGTACACAGCCAGCGATACAGTGATCGTGACAGACGGGGGTACACGGCTGGGGATACGCTGGAGGTGTGGGACACAGGCATGGTGGAGGTGTGGGACACAGGCATGGTGGAGGTGTGGGACACAGGCAGGGTGGAGGTGTGGGACACAGGCAGGGTGGAGGTGTGGGACACAGGCAGGGTGGAGGTGTGGGACACAGGCAGGGTGGAGGTGTGGGACACAGGCAGGGTGGAGGTGTGGGACACAGGCAGGGTGGAGGTGTGGGACACAGGCATGGTGGAGGTGTGGGACACAGGCATGGTGGAGGTGTGGGACACAGGCATGGTGGAGGTGTGGGACACAGGCATGGTGGAGGTGTGGGACACAGGCATGGTGGAGGTGTGGGACACAGGCATGGTGGAGGTGTGGGACACAGGCATGGTGGAGGTGTGGGACACAGGCATGGTGGAGGTGTGGGACACAGGCATGGTGGAGGTGTGGGACACAGGCATGGTGGAGGTGTGGGACACAGGCATGGTGGAGGTGTGGGACACAGGCATGGTGGAGGTGTGGGACACAGGCATGGTGGAGGTGTGGGACACAGGCAGGGTGGAGGTGTGGGACACAGGCAGGGTGGAGGTGTGGGACACAGGCAGGGTGGAGGTGTGGGACACAGGCAGGGTGGAGGTGTGGGACACAGGCATGGTGGAGGTGTGGGACACAGGCAGGGTGGAGGTGTGGGACACAGGCAGGGTGGAGGTGTGGGACACAGGCAGGGTGGAGGTGTGGGACACAGGCATGGTGGAGGTGTGGGACACAGGCATGGTGGAGGTGTGGGACACAGGCATGGTGGAGGTGTGGGACACAGGCAGGGTGGAGGTGTGGGACACAGGCATGGTGGAGGTGTGGGACACAGGCATGGTGGAGGTGTGGGACACAGGCATGGTGGAGGTGTGGGACACAGGCATGGTGGAGGTGTGGGACACAGGCATGGTGGAGGTGTGGGACACAGGCATGGTGGAGGTGTGGGACACAGGCATGGTGGAGGTGTGGGACACAGGCATGGTGGAGGTGTGGGACACAGGCATGGTGGAGGTGTGGGACACAGGCATGGTGGAGGTGTGGGACACAGGCATGGTGCGGCACTCACCGATCAGATCCACCATCTCCCGGCTCAGCAGCCGCACCAGCTCCACCTCCACGATCTCTGTAGACTCAGTGTTCAGCTCTGTATAATCCTCACTGCGGAAAAACCACCCAGTTACCGACAGTTATCTCCAGTCACACGCCGCTCCGCTCCCCGCCCCAGTCACCCGCCGCTTCCCGCACCAGTCACACACCGCTCCGCTCCCCGCCCCAGTCACGCTCCGCTCCCTGCTCCAGTCACCCGCCGCTTCCTGCACCAGTCACACGCCGCTCCGCTCCGTGCCCCAGTCACATGCCACTCCGCTCCCCAGTCACATGCCGCTCCGCTCCCCAGTCACATGCCGCTCCGCTCCCCAGTCACGCTCCGCTCCCCGCTCCAGTCACACGCCACTCCGCCCAGTCACACGCCACTCCGCCCAGTCACACGCCACTCCGCCCAGTCACACGCCACTCCGCCCAGTCACACGTCACTCCGCCCAGTCACACGCCACTCCGCCCAGTCACACGTCACTCCGCCCAGTCACACGTCACTCCGCCCAGTCACACGCCACTCCGCTCCCATCACAGTGGAGCTGCACTCCCAGCTGTACCACCAGGGCTTCCCGAGTCCTCCGCTCTGGTCTTACCTGGCCAGCCACTTCTGTGACAGCCTCTGCAAAAACAAGTAACAGCTGTGAGGTCGGGGTGTGCGGGGGGTCCGGTGGGTCCTGGGGTCCGGTGTGTCCGGGGGATGGGATTACCTGGTGCAGGAAGCTGAGGAGGGGCCCCAGGATTGGGCACAGGAGGCTCTCGTACTTGTCAGGCGGGCAGGACAGGATCAGCGGCTTCACAAAGAGGCGTAATCACAGGTTAAGGAATTATTATTATTAAGATTTATTTACAGAGCAGCATTGATTCACAGAGCCGCACGAGAAGGGGCTACGTCCAAAATACATATACAAGTGGCGAGGCGACAGCTCCGGTGGTGGCGGCTCCGGTGGTGGTGAGTCAGCAGCTCTTGCGGTGGTGAGGGGGCGGCTCCAGGGGTGGCGAAGGTTCCAGCGGTAGCGAGGCGATGGCTCTGGCGGTGGAGTCATTGGAGACTGTAGGCATGCTTGAACAGATAGGTTTTCAGTTCCATTTGAAGCTTCCGAGTGTAGACGATAATCTGACATATTGAGGCAGCGAATTCCAGAAGATAGGGGATACTCGGGAGAAGTCTTGGAGGTGCCTGAGGAGCGAATGAGAGGAGGAGAGAAGAGATCTTGGGAGGACCGGAGGTGACGTGATAGAGTGTAGCACAGAGCTGTGGAGTCGGTAAGCCAAAGCTCCAACTCCCTCATACAGTCCGCTCTCTATACAGACACATCAGCAGGTTTTTCCCTCCGCTCTATATACAGACACATCAGCAGGTTTTTCTCTCTGCTCTCTATATAGACACATCAGCAGGTTTTTCCCTCCGCTCTCTATACAGACACATCAGCAGGTTTTTCCCTCCGCTCTCTATACAGACACATCAGCAGGTTTTTCTCTCCGCTCTCTATACAGACACATCAGCAGGTTTTTCCCTCCGCTCTCTATACAGACACATCTGCAGGTTTTTCTCTCCGCTCTCTACAGACACATCTGCAGGTTTTTCCATCCGCTCTCCCTATATAGACACATCTGCAGGTTTTTCCTCTGCGCTCGCTATATAGACACATCAGCAGGTTTTTCCCTCCGCTCTCTATACAGACACATCTGCAGGTTTTTCCCTCCACTCCAGACTAATGAGAGGAAGAGAATGTTCTCCGGCATTTTTCTTTCCTTTCTGCACAGTGATGTTTCCTCCATGTCATTAGTATTTGGTGGCATTGCCCTTACACTGTGTGACTTGGGAGAAACGTTTTGGATCCTTCCAGAAGCTTCTCACCATAGTTGGTGGAATTTGGGCCGATTCCTCCTGACTGATCTGGTGGAGCTGAGCAATGTTTGGAGGGCGCTGCTCGCACCGGCCTTTTCAGCTTTGCCCATACATTTTCAATAGGATTGAGATCAGGGCTTTGTGATGGCCACTCCAAAACATGGACTTTGTCCTTAAGCCACTTTGTACCCAGTTTGGCAGTAGCTTCGGGTCATTGTCCATTTGGAAGTCCCATTTCAGCCCAAGCTAAGTTCCTGGCTGATGTCTTGAGATGTTCTTCAGTATTGCCACATAATCATCTTCCTCATGATGCCATCTATTTTGTGAATCACCAGTCCCTGCTGCAGCAAAATAACCCCCCAACATGATGCTGCCGCCCCCGTGTGTCACAGCTGGGATGAGGTTCTGAGGCTTCAAAGGTTCTCCCTTTTTCCTCCAAACGTAACGATGGTCATTATGGCCAAACAGTGCAATCTTAGTTTTGTCAGACACAGGACGTCTCCACAGATTAAGCTATCTGTCCCTGATTTAAAAGTATTTTTATTAAAGGGTTTACAAAATAAAGAGGGAAAGAGGGAAGTCCGTGCATCGAGGAGAACGTAGCTTACAGACTGTGATAGCAAATGTGAGGGAAGGAGGGAGGAGGAAAGTGTTTATTAGGAAATCAGGGCTGGTGACAGGGAAAAGGAGGGAAGGAGGGAGGAGGAAAGTGTTTATTAGGAAATCAGGGCTGGTGAGAGGGAAAAGGAGGGAAGGAGGGAGGAGGAAAGTGTTTATTAGGAAATAAGGGCTGGTGACAAGGAAAAGGAGGGAAGGAGGGAGGAGGAAAGTGTTTATTAGGAAATCAGGGCTGGCGAGAGGGAAAAGGAGGGAAGGAGGGAGGAGGAAAGTGTTTATTAGGAAATCAGGGCTGGTGACAGGGAAAAGGAGGGAAGGAGGGAGGAGGAAAGTGTTTATTAGGAAATAAGGGCTGGTGAGAGGGAAAAGGAGGGAAGGAGGAAAGTGTTTATTAGGAAATAAGGGCTGGTGACAGGGAAAAGGAGGGAAGGAGGGAGGAGGAAAGTGTTTATTAGGAAATAAGGGCTGGTGAGAGGGAAAAGGAGGGAGGAGGAAAGTGTTTATTAGGAAATAAGGGCTGGTGACAAGGAAAAGGAGGGAAGGAGGGAGGAGGAAAGTGTTTATTAGGAAATAAGGGCTGGTGAGAGGGAAAAGGAGGGAAGGAGGGAGGAGGAAAGTGTTTATTAGGAAATCAGGGCTGGTGACAAGGAAAAGGAGGGAAGGAGGAAGGAGGAAAGTGTTTATTAGGAAATCAGGGCTGGTGACAGGGAAAAGGAGGGAAGGAGGGAGGAGGAAAGTGTTTATTAGGAAATAAGGGCTGGTGACAGGGAAAAGGAGGGAAGGAGGAAAGTGTTTATTAGGAAATAAGGGATGGTGACAGGGAAAAGGAGGGAGGAGGAAAGTGTTTATTAGGAAATAAGGGATGGTGACAGGGAAAAGGAGGGAAGGAGGGAGGAGGAAAGTGTTTATTAGGAAATAAGGGATGGTGACAGGGAAAAGGAGGGAAGGAGGGAGGAGGAAAGTGTTTATTAGGAAATAAGGGCTGGTGACAGGGAAAAGGAGGGAAGGAGGGAGGAGGAAAGTGTTTATTAGGAAATCAGGGCTGGTGAGAGGGAAAAGGAGGGAAGGAGGGAGGAGGAAAGTGTTTATTAGGAAATAAGGGATGGTGACAGGGAAAAGGAGGGAGGAGGAAAGTGTTTATTAGGAAATAAGGGATGGTGACAGGGAAAAGGAGGGAAGGAGGGAGGAGGAAAGTGTTTATTAGGAAATAAGGGCTGGTGACAAGGAAAAGGAGGGAAGGAGGGAGGAGGAAAGTGTTTATTAGGAAATAAGGGCTGGTGACAGGGAAAAGGAGGGAAGGAGGGAGGAGGAAAGTGTTTATTAGGAAATAAGGGATGGTGACAGGAAAAGGAGGGAAGGAGGGAGGAGGAAAGTGTTTATTAGGAAATAAGGGCTGGTGACAAGGAAAAGGAGGGAAGGAGGGAGGAGGAAAGTGTTTATTAGGAAATCAGGGCTGGTGACAGGGAAAAGGAGGGAAGGAGGGAGGAGGAAAGTGTTTATTAGGAAATAAGGGCTGGTGACAAGGAAAAGGAGGGAAGGAGGGAGGAGGAAAGTGTTTATTAGGAAATAAGGGCTGGTGACAGGGAAAAGGAGGGAAGGAGGGAGGAGGAAAGTGTTTATTAGGAAATAAGGGATGGTGACAGGGAAAAGGAGGGAAGGAGGGAGGAGGAAAGTGTTTATTAGGAAATAAGGGCTGGTGACAAGAAAAAGGAGGGAAGGAGGAAGGAGGAAAGTGTTTATTAGGAAATCAGGGCTGGTGACAGGGAAAAGGAGGGAAGGAGGGAGGAGGAAAGTGTTTATTAGGAAATCAGGGCTGGTGACAGGGAAAAGGAGGGAAGGAGGGAGGAGGAAAGTGTTTATTAGGAAATAAGGGCTGGTGAGAGGGAAAAGGAGGGAAGGAGGAAAGTGTTTATTAGGAAATAAGGGCTGGTGACAGGGAAAAGGAAGGAAGGAGGGAGGAGGAAAGTGTTTATTAGGAAATAAGGGCTGGTGACAAGGAAAAGGAGGGAAGGAGGGAGGAGGAAAGTGTTTATTAGGAAATCAGGGCTGGTGACAAGGAAAAGGAGGGAAGGAGGGAGGAGGAAAGTGTTTATTAGGAAATAAGGGCTGGTGACAAGGAAAAGGAGGGAAGGAGGGAGGAGGAAAGTGTTTATTAGAAAATAAGGGCTGGTGACAGGGAAAAGGAGGGAAGGAGGGAGGAGGAAAGTGTTTATTAGGAAATAAGGGCTGGTGACAGGGAAAAGGAGGGAAGGAGGGAGGAGGAAAGTGTTTATTAGGAAATAAGGGCTGGTGACAGGGAAAAGGAGGGAAGGAGGGAAGGAGGAAAGTGCTTATTAGGAAATAAGGGCTGGTGACAAGGAAAAGGAGGGAAGGAGGGAGGAGGAAAGTGTTTATTAGGAAATAAGGGCTGGTGACAAGGAAAAGGAGGGAAGGAGGGAGGAGGAAAGTGTTTATTAGGAAATAAGGGCTGGTGACAAGGAAAAGGAGGGAAGGAGGGAGGAGGAAAGTGTTTATTAGGAAATAAGGGCTGGTGACAGGGAAAAGGAGGGAAGGAGGGAGGAGGAAAGTGTTTATTAGGAAATCAGGGCTGGTGAGAGGGAAAAGGAGGGAAGGAGGGAGGAGGAAAGTGTTTATTAGGAAATAAGGGCTGGTGACAGGGAAAAGGAGGGAAGGAGGGAGGAGGAAAGTGTTTATTAGGAAATCAGGGCTGGTGACAGGGAAAAGGAGGGAAGGAGGGAGGAGGAAAGTGTTTATTAGGAAATAAGGGATGGTGACAGGGAAAAGGAGGGAAGGAGGGAGGAGGAAAGTGTTTATTAGGAAATAAGGGCTGGTGAGAGGGAAAAGGAGGGAAGGAGGGAGGAGGAAAGTGTTTATTAGGAAATCAGGGCTGGTGAGAGGGAAAAGGAGGGAAGGAGGGAGGAGGAAAGTGTTTATTAGGAAATAAGGGATGGTGACAAGGAAAAGGAGGGAAGGAGGGAGGAGGAAAGTGTTTATTAGGAAATCAGGGCTGGTGAGAGGGAAAAGGAGGGAAGGAGGGAGGAGGAAAGTGTTTATTAGGAAATAAGGGATGGTGACAAGGAAAAGGAGGGAAGGAGGGAGGAGGAAAGTGTTTATTAGGAAATAAGGGATGTGACAAGGAAAAGGAGGGAAGGAGGGAGGAGGAAAGTGTTTATTAGGAAATAAGGGCTGGTAACAGGGAAAAGGAGGGAAGGAGTGAAGGAGGGAAGGAGGGAGGAGGAAAGTGTTTATTAGGAAATAAGGGCTGGTGACAAGGAAAAGGAGGGAAGGAGGGAGGAGGAAAGTGTTTATTAGGAAATAAGGGCTGGTGAGAGGGAAAAGGAGGGAAGGAGGGAGGAGGAAAGTGTTTATTAGGAAATAAGGGATGGTGACAGGGAAAAGGAGGGAAGGAGGGAGGAGGAAAGTGTTTATTAGGAAATAAGGGCTGGTGACAAGGAAAAGGAGGGAAGGAGGGAGGAGGAAAGTGTTTATTAGGAAATAAGGGCTGGTGACAAGGAAAAGGAGGGAAGGAGGGAGGAGGAAAGTGTTTATTAGGAAATAAGGGCTGGTGACAGGGAAAAGGAGGGAAGGAGGGAGGAGGAAAGTGTTTATTAGGAAATCAGGGCTGGTGAGAGGGAAAAGGAGGGAAGGAGGGAGGAGGAAAGTGTTTATTAGGAAATAAGGGATGGTGACAAGGAAAAGGAGGGAAGGAGGGAGGAGGAAAGTGTTTATTAGGAAATAAGGGCTGGTGACAGGGAAAAGGAGGGAAGGAGGGAAGGAGGGAGGAGGAAAGTGTTTATTAGGAAATAAGGGCTGGTAACAGGGAAAAGGAGGGAAGGAGGGAGGAGGAAAGTGTTTTTTAGGAAATCAGGGCTGGTGACAGGGAAAAGGAGGGAAGGAGGGAGGAGGAAAGTGTTTATTAGGAAATAAGGGCTGGTGACAAGGAAAAGGAGGGAAGGAGGGAGGAGGAAAGTGTTTATTAGGAAATAAGGGCTGGTGACAAGGAAAAGGAGGGAAGGAGGGAGGAGGAAAGTGTTTATTAGGAAATAAGGGCTGGTGACAGGGAAAAGGAGGGAAGGAGGGAGGAGGAAAGTGTTTATTAGGAAATAAGGGCTGGTGACAGGGAAAAGGAGGGAAGGAGGGAGGAGGAAAGTGTTTATTAGGAAATAAGGGCTGGTGACAAGGAAAAGGAGGGAAGGAGGGAGGAGGAAAGTGTTTATTAGGAAATAAGGGCTGGTGACAAGGAAAAGGAGGGAAGGAGGGAGGAGGAAAGTGTTTATTAGGAAATAAGGGCTGGTAACAGGGAAAAGGAGGGAAGGAGGGAAGGAGGAAAGTGTTTATTAGGAAATAAGGGCTGGTGACAGGGAAAAGGAGGGAAGGAGGGAGGAGGAAAGTGTTTATTAGGAAATAAGGGCTGGTGACAAGGAAAAGGAGGGAAGGAGGGAGGAGGAAAGTGTTTATTAGGAAATAAGGGCTGGTGACAGGGAAAAGAAGGGAAGGAGGGAGGAGGAAAGTGTTTATTAGGAAATAAGGGCTGGTGACAGGGAAAAGGAGGGAAGGAGGGAGGAGGAAAGTGTTTATTAGGAAATAAGGGCTGGTGACAAGGAAAAGGAGGGAAGGAGGGAGGAGGAAAGTGTTTATTAGGAAATAAGGGCTGGTGACAGGGAAAAGGAGGGAAGGAGGGAGGAGGAAAGTGTTTATTAGGAAATAAGGGCTGGTGACAAGGAAAAGGAGGGAAGGAGGGAGGAGGAAAGTGTTTATTAGGAAATAAGGGATGGTGACAGGGAAAAGGAGGGAAGGAGGGAGGAGGAAAGTGTTTATTAGGAAATAAGGGCTGGTAACAGGGAAAAGGAGGGAAGGAGGAAAGTGCTTATTAGGAAATAAGGGCTGGTGACAGGGAAAAGGAGGGAGGAGGAAAGTGTTTATTAGGAAATAAGGGATGGTGACAGGGAAAAGGAGGGAAGGAGGGAGGAGGAAAGTGTTTATTAGGAAATAAGGGATGGTGACAGGGAAAAGGAGGGAAGGAGGGAGGAGGAAAGTGTTTATTAGGAAATAAGGGATGGCGACAGGGAAAAGGAGGGAAGGAGGGAGGAGGAAAGTGTTTATTAGGAAATAAGGGCTGGTGACAGGAAAAAGGAGGGAAGGAGGAAAGTGTTTATTAGGAAATAAGGGATGGTGACAGGGAAAAGGAGGGAAGGAGGGAGGAGGAAAGTGTTTATTAGGAAATAAGGGATGGTGACAGGGAAAAGGAGGGAAGGAGGGAGGAGGAAAGTGTTTATTAGGAAATAAGGGATGGCGACAGGGAAAAGGAGGGAGGAGGAAAGTGTTTATTAGGAAATAAGGGCTGGTGACAGGAAAAAGGAGGGAAGGAGGAAAGTGTTTATTAGGAAATAAGGGATGGCGAGAGGGAAAAGGAGGGAAGGAGGGAGGAGGAAAGTGTTTATTAGGAAATAAGGGATGGCGACAGGGAAAAGGAGGGAAGGAGGGAGGAGGAAAGTGTTTATTAGGAAATAAGGGCTGGTGACAGGGAAAAGGAGGGAAGGAGGGAGGAGCAATGGGAGAACATCCATGGAAAATTCTAGGTCTTAAAAACACAAAACCGAAACTTATATACAAGCAAACTAACTAGTTTGAGATACCTGAGAAACGTTGCGAAATAATGCATTAAAATGTATTTTGTTAGAGAAATGTTGATATTTTTAAGAAGTAAATAATCACGAGGCAGTGATCTCCCGTGAGACCTTCTCGGAATCTGTCCCAGGGATTCCATTGTTTTGAAATATAACGGAAATCGATTGTTGACAATGGCGTAATGTTTTTTGAAGTCTCTATGTAGGGCTACGGATTCTATAATCTGAGGGGAAGAGGTTTTTTGCCAATTTGCTGCTATAATGTTTTTTGTTGTGAGGAAAATATGAAGTATTAAGGGTCTATAGATTGGATCAATTAATTCTGTATTTAAAGAAAGGAGGGCTAAAGACGAAGTAACAGGTATCTTTACTTGAGTATTTGATAAACCAGTCTTAAAATGTCTAGTCATAAATTTTTCAGAACTGGACACCCCCAGAAGAGATGCAGAAGGTCACCTCTCACCACAATTCCTCCAACACATGGGTGAGATGTTTTTATTAAATTGGTAAAATTCTCACTGGGGACAGATACCATCGTGTTATAACTTAGTATGAGATTCTAAAAGAAGAGCACCGGTGCTTGCTGAGTGAGCGGCTTTCAGCGCTGTTTGCCACTCCTCCTCCGGGAAATATTGTTGAAGATCCATTTCCCAATCGACAACGAACCTGGATTTCTCGAGACTATGGTCTCTAATGAGGTATTGGTACATTAGTTTACTAATCCAGACTGTTTTATTATTAGGATTGCAAAATAGTGGGTCATTTATTAATGGAAGGAGATACTTATTAGAAACTAGTTTCCGAATGGAATCTCTAAAAGGTCAACAAGGTTTAAAATCGGTGTCAGGGATTTTGTGGTTGATTTTTAAGTCTAAAAAGGAAATCTAGTCGGAGCCATCATGCAAGTGGCTTAATACTTTCAGTTTATGCCATGAGGCTGCGACTTTTGAATTTGAAAGAATTGCAAGGAAAATTGTTTGATCATTTCATATTTTGATTGTTATAGTTGCTTAAATTTTTCATGCATGTAATGTGGCTGCAATGGTAGGAAAATCAGGAGGTTTTAAGAATGGGGAGGAGAGGTGAAGAAGAATTAGGTGTTTAAGGGGGCTATAATTATTGAAGAACATCTCTAGATCTACCCAAGGAAGATTATAAGAGTCCTTAATCCAATGCTGGCTCTGTTTGACGAGATTTGTGGTGTAGTAGCTGTGTAAGTCCGGGAGCCCTATACCTCCTCTACTCCTATGCTTAAGGAGTAAGGATTTAGCAATTCTGGCTTTTTTATTGTTCCATATGAAGTTATTTAGGGTTGTTTGGACAGAGTTTATGTGTTTGAGGGGAAAGATCAGAGGAATGGATCTAAATGGGTATAGAAGTTTTGAAGATAAGTCATTTTATATGTTGTCAGTCTCCCCAGCCACGAAAGATTCTGTTTTTGGGCATTATTAATATCTTTTTTGATAACTTCTATTAACCTATTTATATTTGTTTCAATCATGATTTGGGGTTGTTTCATAATTTGAATTCCCAAATAATCAATAATGGAGTCTTCCCATGAAAAAGAGGAATATGATTTAATTTGATTAGTAGTTGTGAGGTCAAGAAAGAAGGGGAGAAGTTTAGATTTTTTGGCATTTTAGAAGAAGATATTTTAGAATAATTATCTAGGATGTTAACCACTTCAGGAATAGAGGAAGCTGGGTTAGATAAAGAGAGGATAATGTCATCCGCAAAAAGCCCAATTTTATGATTTTTTGTCTTGGTTGAAATACCCTCGATGCTGTTATTAGTTCTGATTGTTTCAGCCAAAGGTTCTATTGTAAGATGAAAAGAAGGAGAGAGGACATCCTGCCGAGCTCCATTGGTGATGTCGAAGGGTGCGGACAACTGGTTATTTGCATACACTCTGGCTGAAGGCCTAGAGTATAGTGCCATAACTTTATGGATAAAATTATCATTAAGGCCAAAAGACGATAAAGTCGTCCTCAGGCACTGCCAAGGAGATGTATTTTGGAAAGGAAGTTGTTTATTAATTCAGGGTTTGGCTGAGGAGATGAGGAATCATTTTTAAGATTGTACAACCTGGAGTAGTATCTCGGAACGCATGTCAGATCTCTTCTGGGCGATGAACAGATATTCCATTCGTATTTTTAATTGACTCTAGCCATTTTAACTTTTCTTGCCATCAATCGAGATGGTTTATTAAACTTATGATAATGTAGTTTGAATAGTGTAGATGTTTTTCATATTCAAATAGATTTTTAAGTTTGATTCTAAGATCCAGAAGCGTTCTATGGATGTTATCAGTGGGTTGTTGTTGTTGGATTTCTTCCTTATTATATATTTCTTTTTGTATAGTTTCTATTTTCATCTTCCTAACCTTTTTCTTATGAGCCGATAGTTTGATAAGCTCTCCTCTTAACACAGCTTTGTGAGCAGTCCAAACTACCATGGGGCACATCTCGTCACTAGCGGTTTCCTGAAAATAGAATTTAATTGTATTATCGATTTGAGTTCTGCATTTAGGGCCGTTAATTAAGGAAGGGCTGCATTTCTAAAATAATTTTTTAGGGGCATAATGGTTTAATAAGATTTTACCATATACAGTGGAACCTTGCGTAACGAGAACAATCCGTTCTGGGAGTTGCTTGTTAACCAAGGTACTCGTTCAGCAGAGCAAGGTTTCCCATAGGAAATCATTACAATGCAGACGATTCGTTCCACAACTAGTTAAATGTCCCATCCTGGTCCCCTATTCTGTCATTCCACACACGTACAAACACGTACAAACATGCACAAACACACGCGCACACACACACAAGCACGAACGCACATATTATATGCGCACCTTACCTTCCGTTCCATCGCCGGTCTCCTGGGACTTGCTGTTCTCCGGTGCGGGCCGTGTATCAGGTAACCATAACGACGAGGGCGCAACTTCCTGCCAGAGCGCTGACGCCAAAGGCAGAGCCGCTTGCCTCTGATTGGCCAGCATGCTGCCTTTGAGTAGCGGTGACAAAGGAAGTTCCTGCTTCGTCGCTATGGATGCAGATGCCTGGAGTGGAGCGGCGCACTACAGGACCCAGGAGACCGGCGATGAAACGGAAGGTACACATATTATATGCTCACCTTACCTTCCGCTCTACCGCCGGCCTCATGGTACTTGTAGTTCGCCGCGAGGACGTCGCAATGTACTCGGGAACTACAAGAACCATGAGGCCGGCGGTGGAACGAAAGGTAAGGTGAGCATAATATTGTATGTGTGTGCATGCGTGTGTGTTTGTGCGTGCATGTGTGTGTTTGTGTGGATTGCAAGTGCGGGTCAGAGCGCGGTGGATGGACAAAACCGGAAGTGTGTGAGGTAAGGATTTCGCTCGTACAGCAAAGCTTTCTCGTAAAGCGGGTTACAAATTTACAGAACACTTTGCTTGTTAAGCAAAATTCTCGTTAAGTGGGTTACTCATTAAGCGAGGTACCACTGTATAGGGAAGTGGTCAGAAAAGGTTTTATTAAGGATTGATATTTTTTTAATTTTTGAGATAGAAATGGACATTGTAAGGGCAAGATCTATTCGGGAAAATGTTTTGTAGACTGGGGAGTACTAAGAAAATTCTCTGGATGAAGAGTTTAAGCATCTAAATGAATCTAATAAATCATGTCTGATTAACCAGTTTTTCAAAGTTTGTTTTCTGTATCTGGAGTGATCTGTTGAGTCGAAGTCCCAATCAGGGACCATATTGAAATCTCCCAATATGATGAGATCACCAACTTGAATCTTCTCCAAGGTGATCAGCAATTTATCTAAAGAAGGGAATTTTGTTACTTACCGTAAATTCCTTTTCTTCTAGCTCTTATTGGGAGACCCAGACGATTGGGGTATAGCTACTGCCCTCTGGAGGCCACACAAAGCACTACATCAAAAGTGCAAGGCCCCTCCCCCTCTGGCTATACCCCCCCGTGGTATCACGGGTTCTCCAGTTTTAGTGCCAAAGCAAGAAGGAGGAAGCCAATAACTGGTTTAAACAAATTAACTCCGAATAACAACGGAGAACTGAAAAAACCGTTCAACATGAACAACATGTGTACCCGCAAACAACAAAAAAACATCCCGAAGGACAACAGGGCGGGTGCTGGGTCTCCCAATAAGAGCTAGAAGAAAAGGAATTTACGGTAAGTAACAAAATTCCCTTCTTCTTCAGCGCTCTATTGGGAGACCCAGACGATTGGGACGTCCAAAAGCTGTCCCTGGGTGGGTAAAGAAATACCTCATGTTAGAGCTGCAAAACAGCCCTCCGCTACAGGGGTGTCACTGCCGCCTGCAGGACTCTTCTACCTAAGCTGGCATCCGCCGAAGCATAGGTATGCACCTGATAATGCTTGGTGAAAGTGTGCAGACTGGACCAGGTAGCTGCCTGGCACACCTGTTGAGCCGAAGCCTGGTGACGAAATGCCCAGGACGCACCCACGGCTCTGGTTGAGTGGGCTTTTAGCCCTGAAGGAACCGGAAGCCCCGCAGAACGGTAGGCCTCTAGAATTGGTTCTTTGATCCATCGAGCCAGGGTGGCTTTAGAAGCCTGCAACCCCTTGCGCGGACCAGCGACAAGGACAAAAAGTGCATCGGCACGGCGCATGGGCGCCGTTCGGGAAATGTAGATTCTGAGTGCTCTCACCAGATCTAGCAAACGTAAGTCCTTTTCATACCGGTGAACCGGATGAGGACAAAAAGAAGGCAAGGATATATCCTGATTAAGATGAAAAGAGGATACGACCTTAGGGAGAAACTCCGGAATAGGGCGCAGCACTACCTTGTCCTGGTGGAACACCAGGAAGGGAGCCTTGGATGACAGAGCTGCCAGCTCAGACACTCGCCGAAGCGATGTGATCGCAACAAGAAACACCACTTTCTGTGACAGCCGAGAAAAGGAAACTTCCTTCAGAGGCTCGAAGGGCGGCTTCTGGAGAGCAACTAGTACCCTGTTCAGATCCCATGGATCTAACGGCCGCTTGTACGGGGGCACAATATGACAGACCCCCTGCAGGAACGTGCGCACCTTAGGAAGACGTGCTAGACGCTTCTGAAAAAACACGGATAGTGCCGAAACTTGCCCTTTAAGGGAGCTGAGCGACAAGCCCTTTTCTAACCCCGATTGCAGGAAGGAAAGAAACTTGGGCAATGCAAATGGCCAGGGAGACACTCCCTGAGCAGAGCACCAGGACAAGAAAATCTTCCACGTTCTGTGGTAGATCTTAGCCGAATTCGACTTTCTAGCTTGTCTCATTGTGGCAACGACTCCCTGAGATAATCCAGCAGATGCTAGGATCCAGGACTCAATGGCCACACAGTCAGGTTCAGGGCCGCAGAATTCTGATGGAAAAACGGCCCTTGGGACAGTAAGTCTGGTCGGTCTGGCAGTGACCACGGTCGACCGATCGTGAGATGCCACAGATCCGGATACCACGACCTCCTCGGCCAGTCTGGAGCGACGAGTATGACGCGGCTGCACTCGGATCTGATCTTGCGTAGCACTCTGGGCAAGAGCGCCAGAGGCGGAAACACGTATGGGAGCTGAAACTGCGACCAATCTTGAACCAAGGCGTCTGCCGCCAGAGCTCTTTGATCGCGCGACCTCGCCATGAATGCCGGGACCTTGTTGTTGTGCCGGGATGCCATTAGGTCGACGTCCGGCACTCCCCAGCGGCGACAGATTTCCTGAAACACGTCCGGGTGAAGGGACCATTCCCCTGCGTCCATGCCCTGGCGACTGAGGAAGTCTGCTTCCCAGTTTTCTACGCCTGGGATGTGAACCGCGGATATGGTGGATGCTCTGTCCTCCACCCACATTAGAATGCGCCGGACTTCTTGGAAGGCTTGCCGACTGCGCGTCCCTCCTTGGTGGTTGATGTATGCCACCGCTGTGGAGTTGTCCGATTGGATTCGGATCTGCTTTCCTTCCAACCACTGTTGGAAGGCCAGTAGAGCAAGATACACTGCTCTGATCTCCAGAACATTGATCTGAAGGGTGGACTCCTGCGGAGTCCACGTCCCCTGAGCCCTGTGGTGGAGAAATACCGCTCCCCACCCTGACAGACTCGCATCTGTCGTGACTACTGCCCAGGATGGGGGCAGGAAGGATCTTCCCTGAGACAATGAGGTGGGAAGGAGCCACCATTGTAGGGAGTCCTTGGCCGTCTGGGAAAGCGAGACTTTCCTGTCCAGGGACGTTGACTTCCCGTCCCATTGGCGGAGAATGTCCCATTGAAGTGGGCGCAGATGAAACTGCGCAAAGGGAACTGCTTCCATGGCTGCCACCATCTTCCCTAGGAAATGCATGAGGCGCCGCAAGGGATGCAACTGGCCCTGCAGAAGAGATTGCACCCCTGTCTGTAGTGACCGCTGCTTGTCCAGCGGAAGCTTCACTATCGCTGCTAGAGTATGAAACTCCATGCCAAGATACGTTAGTGATTGAGTCGGTGATAGGATCGACTTTGGAAAGTTGATGATCCATCCGAAAGACTGTAGGGTCTCCAGCGTAGCATTCAGGCTGTGCTGACATGCCTCTTGAGAGGGAGCTTTGACCAGTAAATCGTCTAGGTAAGGGATCACCGAGTGTCCCTGAGAGTGCAAGACTGCTACCACCGCCGCCATGACCTTGGTGAAGACCCGTGGGGCTGTCGCCAGACCAAATGGCAGAGCTACGAACTGAAAATGGTCGTCTCCTATCACAAAACGTAGAAAACGTTGATGTTCTGTAGCAATTGGCACGTGGAGATAAGCATCTTTGATGTCTATTGAGGCAAGGAAGTCTCCTCTGGACATTGAGGCAATGACAGAACGCAGGGTTTCCATCCGGAACTTCCTGGCGTGCACATGTTTGTTGAGCCGTCTTAGGTCCAGAACAGGACGGAACGAGCCGTCCTTTTTTGGAACCACAAAGAGATTGGAGTAAAACCCTTGCCCTTGTTCCTGAGGCGGGACTGGGATCACCACTCCTTCCGCTCTTAGGGAGTCCACCGCCTGCAGCAGAGCATCTGCTCGGTCTGGATGTGGGGAGGTTCTGAAGAACCGAGCTGGAGGACGAGAATTGAACTCGATTCTGTACCCGCGAGACAAAATGTCCGTCACCCACCGGTCTTTGACCTGTGACATCCAAATGCCGGAAAAGCGGGAGAGCCTGCCCCCGACCGGCGATGCGGAGGGAGGGGGCTGGAAGTCATGAGGTAGCCGCTTTGGAAGCGGTACCTCCATTTGCTTTCTTGGGGCGCGTGTGAGCCCGCCACGAATCTGAGTTTCTTTGCGTCCTCTGAGTCCCTTTGGACGAGGTAAATGGTGTCTTGCCCGAACCTCGAAAGGACTGAAACCTCTGCTGCCACTTTTTCTGCTGAGGTTTGGTTGTTCTGGGTTGTGGTAAAGAGGAGTCTTTACCCTTGGACTGCTTAATGATATCAGCCAATGGCTCGCCAAACAGTCTCTCTCTAGATAAAGGCAAACTGGTTAAACATTTTTTGGAACCAGCATCTGCTTTCCAGTCCTTTAACCACAAGGCTCTGCGCAAAACTACCGAATTGGCGGACGCCATTGAGGTGCGACTGGTAGATTCTAGGACCGCATTGATAGCGTAAGACGCAAACGCCGACATCTGCGTGGTAAGGTGCGCCACTTGCGGCACTGCTGGATGTATGATAGCATCCACTTTTGCTAAGCCAGCTGAAATAGCCTGGAGTGCCCATACGGCTGCGAATGCCGGAGCAAACGACGCGCCGATAGCTTCATAGACAGATTTTAACCAAAGGTCCATCTGTCTGTCATTGGCATCTTTAAGTGAAGCGCCATCCTCCACTGCAACTATAGACCTAGCTGCGAGTTTGGAAATCGGGGGGTCTACCTTTGGACACTGTGTCCAGCGCTTGACCACCTCAGGGGGGAAAGGGAAACGCGTATCTTTAGATCGTTTAGAGAAACGCCTTTCTGGGTGAGCGTCGTGCTTCTGGATTGATTCTCTGAAGTCAGCGTGATCCAACAAAGCACTCAATTTACGCTTGGGATAAAGGAAACGAAACTTCTCCTGCTCTGCCGCTGCCTCTTCTGCTGAAGGGGCTGGGGGAGAAATATCCAACAGCCTATTGATGGCTGAGATAAGGTCGTTTACCATGGCATCCCCATCAGGGGTATCCAGGTTGAGAGGGATTCCAGGAATGGATTCCTGATCACTCTCAGACACATCACAGGGAGACTGATTGCGCTGAGACCCTGAGCAGTGTGATGACGTCGAGGGTCTTTCCCAGCGAGCTCGCTTAGGGTGGCTGGGGCTATCATCTGAGTCATAATCCTCGGCCTGTGAAGCCGGGGACCCCCCTGTGGGCTGGATTAAATCCAAGTGAGGGGGACCTGAGGACAGAGGCCTCGCCGTGTCCAAAGACTGAGCCCCATGCATAGATTGCAAGGTTTCAAGGATTTTTGCCATAGACACAGACATATTATCCGCAAAAACTGCAAAGTCTGTCCCTGTCACCGGGGCAGAACTTACAAGCGTCTCAGCCTGGGTCACTACCCCTCCTGACTCCGGCTGGCGAAGCAGCACCGGGTCGGAGCATTGCACACAATGGGAGCCTGCTGGTAGATTAGCCCCACATGCAGCACACGCAGCACACACAGCCCTGGCCTTGGCAGCCTTGCGTTTTGAGGATGGCATGTTGCTGCTTCCACAGAGTGATCTGGGAGATGCAGCCAGAAGCGACCTCACAGTGCAAGAAATACAATATTTATATATCTGTACAGTACACCGATACACCGTGAGGCACTAGAGGGACCAGCACAGACAAATCGCTTACCGCCCGCTTAAAAAGCGGGTGTGTGGTCGCCAGATAGCCCCTAGTCCAGGTCTCCCAGAGCCTTGCGTCCTTCCTCCAGCCAGACTGCATGTAATGGCTGCCGGCGTCTGAGAGGAAGGGGGGCGGGCCCTGGGCGTTCCTGGCTAAGAGCGGGAAGCCTGCTTCCCTCTGTGCCTAGTGTGAGGGCTGGAGCATGTAAATCAGGCTCCAGCCCTCGTCGCTGCTAGCGAACAGCGTCTCTCCCCTACCCTGAATGACAGGGTGGGGGCGGGAACGAAACGGAGCTGCCGGCGTCCTAGGCCCAAAAAGCCGGGGACTCAATTTATAACCGCCGCCGCCGTAAAAGCGCGGACGGCGGATCCCCGGCGCACCACAAGTCACAGCAGCGCCGCCCGGTCCAGAGGGGGTCGGCGCTGCGTTCCCATACACAAACAATCCCCCAGTAATCTGTAGGGACACTAGCTCCAACGTTGCGGTCCCCGGCGCACTACAACACCCAGCCAGCCCGGAGTGTGTCTGTGCCTGCCGGGGACACAGAGTACCTGTATGATGCAGGGCCTGTCCCTGATCGTACTCCTGCTCCGTCTCCAACAGGTTCTAATGGGTCTGTGGATGGAGCCCGGCGTCAGAGCTGAGAGGCCGGTAGGATCCCACTTCCACAGAGCCCTACCAGGGGATGTGGAAGGAAAACAGCATGTCAGGCTCCAGCCCTGTACCAGCAATAGGTACCTCAACCTTACAACACCATCCAGGGGTGAGAAGGGAGCATGCTGGGGACACTATATGTGTCCTCTTTTCTTCCATCCGAAATAGTCAGCAGCTACTGCTGACTAAAATCTGTGGAGCTATGCATGGAATGTCTGACCTCCTTCGCACACAAAGCTAAAACTGGAGAACCCGTGATACCACGGGGGGGTATAGCCAGAGGGGGAGGGGCCTTGCACTTTTGATGTAGTGCTTTGTGTGGCCTCCAGAGGGCAGTAGCTATACCCCAATCGTCTGGGTCTCCCAATAGAGCGCTGAAGAAAATCCAATTTGACCAAAATTTGGGACACACACGTTAACAATCGTGCATGTACAACTATTTTACATAAGAGGATATGGTATCTTCCTAAATCATCTTTTATTAAATCTATCATCTGAAAAGTAACCATTTTTAATGAGAGTTGTCACCCCAGCCTTTATGCTTTCACTCATGGAACAAAATATAGGGGGAAAATCTCTAAGATCAAATTTTGAAGGGTTGGTCTTTGAAAATGTTGTCGTCTCTTGGAGGCAGACTATGTCTGCTCCTGATCTAACAATATCACGCTATGCAAGGTATCGTCGTCTGGGACAATTCAAGCCTCTAACGTTATAGCTGATAAATTTGGTAGTCATCTGTAGGTTTCTTAGTAGGTTATAAATAAACCTTAGGAAATGAAATAGTACTAACTTAGAATTACTATTATATACTTACCAGCCTATAAATAATATATCAACTAAATGAAATACAACAATAAAATAGCTAAAAAAATGAGGAAACAAAGTTCTCCCTAGAGATTCAAACTATTCAAAGACGGTGAATCCCTTGTGAGGCAGAGTTCGTGGAAATCGAAGAGTGAAAGATCTTATATCTTCTTCTATATCCGATAATGAACAATAAGCCACCATATGGTGAAAGGAGCCTTAAAAGGCTCATACTCTAGTTGAGTTTAAAAAATATTTCTTCAGAATAGAAAATTATATTCCATATTTTAGCAGTAAATGTTGACTAAAGAAATGCAGTGACTCAGATTTGGGGATGTTGACTCTCGAATGGTTGTTTTTATCCTTGTCCAGTGAGAGCAGAAATCGTTGACCATCCTCAGGAGCTAATATTGGTATAGTTTTACCATTAACCCAAAGTAAAAGTTTGGTTGGAAAGCCCCTTCAGTAGTTTATTCCCCATTCTCTAAGTTTTCCAGTGATGTCACTGAAGGATCTTCTCATGTCCATTGTGTATTTGGATAAGTCAAACACTTTGATGTGCCAAAAGGGTTCTGGTAATGGTCCTAATTGTTCCTAATGTAAGACATTACTTGTTCTTTAGTAGAATAAAAATGCAATCTTAGGATTACGTCTCTGGGTACGTCAGCACTAATGATTTGGGCTTTGGAAGGCGATGTATTCGGTCAATCTTTAAGTCCAAATCCGATGTCGGAATCACTGCCTTCAGCAAGCGTTTAGCAAAACTGTCCAGATCTTTGTCTAGGACAGCCTCTGGCACTCCTCTCAGTTTATTATTATTGCGTCGAGACCTGTCTTCGATGTCTGCCACTTTACTTTTAAGTGTTTGGACTTGTTTTTGAAGGTCAATGTGACCTTCAGATAGTTTCTCCATTTTCTCTTTAATTCTATTGATTTTGTCTCCATATTTATCCAGCCTATTGTTTATTGCTGAAAGGTCTTCTTTTAATGACTTTGTTTGGGTCTCTAGGGCTACATTTATATTTTTGTTGAGCGTGGAGATCAAGGAGACCATAAGGGATTCTAGATTGAACATGTCTAAGCTTTGAACAGCTCCTAATTTTGATAAGTCCTCAGACGATATAAGGCGTTGGGAATATGAGGCCGGTTCCAACCTTGGTCTCGGTTTATCTGGAGGTGACAAAATAGACTCATCACTTGATCCTGATTGTGAGACATTAGGATCATTTCTGTAGGAATTACATTTATCATTCATGCCTTTGCTCTTATTGGTTCCAGGTTTAAAAGTGTCCATATCATCAGTATCAGGTATAGTATCTTTGTTGAATTGGTAAGGATGAAAAGTCGGGGGTTTGATATGTTTCTGAGGGAAGCAATTTCTCTTCAAGGTTTCTCTCGATATTATCCTCTTTGTGTCGACAGTCACTGTGGTATCGCCAGAGGGAGGTAGACTTTCTTTGTCAAGGGTTTGGTTATTTCCAGTCTGTTTAGTTGATGGTGATCCTTTCTTAGTATGCTTGTTAGTGTCATAGTCTTTCAAGTATTTAGGAATCATTGAGGCTGTAACATTTTTAGCATTAGATTTACGGTTAACCTAGAAGGATTAGTAGGCTTAGTAGGTGTTTGTTGACCGTTGGTCTTTGGAATTTTTCCTTTTTCCATTTTTTGACTTAAGGAGAGACTTATACCAGAAGAGTAGAATATTTAATAAGGGGGCGAACTGAATTTTAATTGTTTCTCTGAAACTATATCTTTATATAACAGGGCACTTTGAATCAAAGGCATAAGACCGGAGAAGATCTCAGTGGATTTCTTATGAACCGCTGCTGAACTTCATGCAGACAGAGTCTTCATTCTATAACAACAAAATGGCCGCAGCACGAGATCGAATCCACAACTTATAGTAATACTGGAAGGTTTCCTTCGGTTTTATTATAAATTTTAATAAGCAGAATAGACTAGTGTGGTTGAGTAGAGTTTATAAATCCATAACACATTTACAAAGGGACTGTGTATATATTTGTTATGCCGCCATTGATTACTATGAAGCTGACAACATCATTCCCGGTCCTACAGTGCCTACAAGTAGTCTTCAACCCCCTGCAGATTTACAGTGCCTACAAGTAGTCTTCAACCCCCTGCAGATTTAGCAGGTTTGATAAGATGCAAATAAGTTAGAGCCTGCAAACTTCAAACAAGAGCAGGATTTATTAACAGATGCATAAATCTTACAAACCAACAAGTTATGTTGCTCAGTTAAATTTTAATAAATTTTCAACATAAAAGTGTGGGTCAATTATTATTCAACCCCTAGGTTTAATATTTTGTGGAATAACCCTTGTTTGCAATTACAGCTAATAATCGTCTTTTATAAGACCTGATCAGGCCGGCACAGGTCTCTGGAGTTATCTTGGCCCACTCCTCCATGCAGATCTTTTCCAAGTTATCTAGGTTCTTTGGGTGTCTCATGTGGACTTTAATCTTGAGCTCCTTCCACAAGTTTTCAATTGGGTTAAGGTCAGGAGACTGACTAGGCCACTGCAATACCTTGATTTTTTCCCTCTTGAACCAGGCCTTGGTTTTCTTGGCTGTGTGCTTTGGGTCGTTGTCTTGTTGGAAGATGAAATGACGACCCATCTTAAGATCCTTGATGGAGGAGCGGAGGTTCTTGGCCAAAATCTCCAGGTAGGCCGTGCTATCCATCTTCCCATGGATGCGGACCAGATGGCCAGGCCCCTTGGCTGAGAAACAGCCCCACAGCATGATGCTGCCACCACCATGCTTGACTGTAGGGATGGTATTCTTGGGGTCGTATGCAGTGCCATCCAGTCTCCAAACGTCACGTGTGTGGTTGGCACCAAAGATCTCGATCTTGGTCTCATCAGACCAGAGAACCTTGAACCAGTCTGTCGCAGAGTCCTCCAAGTGATCATGAGCAAACTGTAGACGAGCCTTGACATAACGCTTTGAAAGTAAAAGGTACCTTACGGGCTCGTCTGGAACAGAGACCATTGCGGTGGAGTACGTTACTTATGGTATTGACTGAAACCAATGTCCCCACTGCCATGAGATCTTCCCGGAGCTCCTTCCTTGTTGTCCTTGGGTTAGCCTTGACTCTTCGGACAAGCCTGGCCTCGGCACGGGTGGAAACGTTCAAAGGCTGTCCAGGCCGTGGAAGGCTAACAGTAGTTCCATAAGCCTTCCACTTCCGGATGATGCTCCCAACAGTGGAGACAGGTAGGCCCAACTCCTTGGAAAGGGTTTTGTACCCCTTGCCAGCCTTGTGACCCTCCACGATCTTGTCTCTGATGGCCTTGCAATGCTCCTTTCTCTTTCCGATGTTGACCAAGTATGAGTGCTGTTCACAAGTTTGGGGAGGGTCTTAATTAGTCAGAAAAGGCTGGAAAAGAAGGGAATTTTGTTACTTACCGTAAATTCCTTTTCTTCTAGCTCTTATTGGGAGACCCAGACGATTGGGTGTATAGCTACTGCCTCCGGAGGCCACACAAAGCATTACACTAAAAAGTGTAAGGCCCCTCCCCTTCTGGCTATACACCCCCCGTGGGATCACGGGCTGCTCAGTTTTAGTGCTAAAGCAAGAAGGAGGAAAGCCAATAACTGGTTTAAACAAATTCACTCCGAGTAACATCGGAGAACTGAAAACCGTTCAACATGAACAACATGTGTACCCGCAAACAAACCAAAAATCCCGAAGGACAACAGGGCGGGTGCTGGGTCTCCCAATAAGAGCTAGAAGAAAAGGAATTTACGGTAAGTAACAAAATTCCCTTCTTCTTCGGCGCTCTATTGGGAGACCCAGACGATTGGGACGTCCAAAAGCAGTCCCTGGGTGGGTAACAAAATACCTCAAGTTAGAGCTGCAAGACAGCCCTCCTCTACGAGGAGGCCACTGCCGCCTGCAGGACTCTTCTACCTAGGCTGGCGTCCGCCTAAGCATAGGTATGCACCTGATAATGTTTGGTGAAAGTGTGCAAACTCGACCAGGTAGCTGCCTGGCACACTTGTTGAGCCGAAGCCTGGTGTCGTAATGCCCAGGACGCACCCACGGCTCTGGTTGAATGGGCCTTCAGCCCTGAAGGAACCGGAAGCCCCGCAGAACGGTAGGCTTCCAGAATTGGTTCTTTGATCCATCGAGCCAGGGTGGCTTTAGAAGCCTGCGACCCCTTGCGCTGGCCAGCGACAAGGACAAAGAGTGCATCAGAGCGGCGCAGGGGCGCCGTGCGGGAAATGTAGATTCTGAGTGCTCTCACCAGATCTAACAAATGTAAATCCTTTTCATACCGGTGAACCGTATGAGGACAAAAGGAAGGTAAGGAGATATCCTGATTAATATGAAACGAGGATACTACCTTAGGGAGAAACTCCTGAATGGGGCGCAGCACTACCTTGTCCTGGTGGACCACCAGGAAGGGAGCCTTGGATGACAGCGCTGCTAGCTCAGACACTCTCCGAAGAGACGTGATCGCTACCAGAAAGGCCACTTTCCGTGATAGTCGAGAGAGTGAAACATCCGTCAGAGACTCGAAAGGCGGCTTCTGGAGAGCAACTAGTACCCTGTTCAGATCACATGGATCTAACGGCCGCTCGTACGGGGGGACGATATGACAAACCCCCTGCAGGAACGTGCGTACCTGCGGGCGTCGTGCTAGACGCTTCTGAAAAAACACCAATAGCGCCGAGACTTGCCCTTTAAGGGAGCCGAGCGACAAGCCCTTTTCCAACCCAGATTGCAGGAAGGAAAGAAAAGTAGGCAATGCCAATGGCCAGGGGGACACTCCTTGTACAGAGTACCAGTAAAAGAAAATCTTCCACTTCCGTGGTAGATCTTAGCAGACGTGGGCTTCATAGCCTGTCTCATGGTGGCAACGACCCCTTGGGATAATCCTGAGGACACTAGGATCTAGGACGCAATGGCCACACAGTAGGTTCAGGGCCGTAGAAATCAGATGGAAAAACGGCCCTTGGGACGGTAAGTCTGGCCGGTCTGGTAGTGCCCACGGTTGACCGACCGTGAGATGCCTGTCGCCAGAGCTCTTTGAACGTCATGAAAACCGGGACCTTGCTGTTGTGCCGATTCGTGAAACCCGTCCGGGTGCAGAGACCATTCTCCTGCGTCCACGCCCTGGTGACTGAGGAAGTCTGCTTCCCAGTTTTCTACGCCCGGTATGTGAACTGCGGATATGGTGTATGCTCTGTCTTCCACCCCTAGCAGAATCCGGCGGACTTCCTTGGAGGCTCGCCGACTGCGTAGCCCGCCTTGGTGGTTGATGTATGCCACCGCTGTGGATTGTCCGACTGAATTCGGATCTGTTTGCCTTCCAGCCACTGCAGGAAGTCTTGCAGGGCAATATACACTGCCCAGAGCTCCAGACAATTGATCTGAAGAGTGGACTCCTCTGAAGAGAGTCCTTGATCGTCTGAGAAAGGGGGACGTTCCTGTGTAGGGACATCGACTTCCCCTCCCATTAGCGAAGAATGTTCTATTGAAGTGGACGCAGATGAAACTGCGTGAAAGGGACTGCCTCTGGATGAGGTGTCTCCTTGAAGGAGAGACTGCACCCCCGTCTGTAGTGACCGCTGTTTGTCCAGTGGAAGCTTCACCATCGCTGAGAGAGTGTGAAACCCCAAGCTAAGATATGCCAGCGATTGGGTTTAACTTTGAAAAGTTGAGGACCCACCCGAAACTCTGGGAAGTCTCCAGCGCCATGTTCAGGCTGTGTTGGCATGCCTCTTAAAAGAGTGCCTTGACAAGTAGATGGTCTAAGTAAGGGATCACAGGGTGACCCTGAGAGTGCGGGAGTGGTCCCACTGCTGCCATGAACTTGGTGAAAACCCGTGGGGTTGTCGCCAGACCGAAGGGTAGGGCTACGAACCGAAGATGCTCGTCTTCAATAACGAATCGTAGCAAACGCCGGTGCTCTGGAGCAATCGGCACGTGGAGATAAGCATCCTGATGTCTATTGATGCTAGGAAATCTCCTTGAGACATTGAGGCAATGACGGAGCGGAGGGATTCCATCCGGAACCGCCTGGTTTTCACGTGCTTGTTGAGCAGTTTAAGGTCCAGAACGGAACGGAAGGAGTCGTCCTATTTTGTCACCCCGACCAGATCGGAGTAAAAAGTGTCTCTTGTTCCTGAGGAGGAACCGGGATTACGACTCCTACTGCCTGCAGAAGAGCCTCGGCTCGGCCGGTGAGGAAGTTTTTGCGACAAACTGTCTCTCACCCACCGGCCATTGACCTGTGGCAGTTAAATGTCGCTAAAGCGGGGGAGTCTGCCACCGACCGCGGACGCGGAGAGAGAGGGCTGAAAGTCATGAGGAAACCGCCTTGGTAGCGGTTCCTCCGGCTGCCTTCTCCGGGCGTGATTGAGCCCGCCAGGAACCTGCGCCCCTCTGAGCCTTTTGAGTCCTGTTGGACGAGGGCAATTGGGACGTGCCCGAGCCTGGGAAGGACCGAAACCTCGACTGTCCCTTCTCCTGATGGGTCTTGTTTGATAGCTGGGGTAAGGAAGAATCCGTACCCTTGGACAGTTGAATGATTTAATCCAACCGCTCACGAAACAGTCTGTCACCAGATAAAGGCAATCTGGTTAAGCACTTTTGTGGAAGCAGCATCTGCTCCAATCCCTTAACACTAGGAGCGTAACAACACGGAGTTGGCGGACGCCACTGACGTACGGCTCGTAGAGTCCAGGACAGCATAAACAGCTTGAGTCGCAATGCCGACATTGCGAGGTGAAGGACGCTACTGCGGCCAAGATGTACATGTGACCGCGTCCCTCTGCGCAATACTAGCTGAAATAGCTTGGAGTGCCTCTATGGCTGCGAATGCCGGGGCAACCGACCCGCCGATAGCTTCATAGACAGATTGCAACCAGAGGGCTATCTGTCTGTCAATGGCATCTTTAAGTGAAGTCCCATCTTCCACTGCAACTATAGATCTAGCCGCAAGCCTGGAGATTGGGGGATCCACCCTTGGAGCGCTTGAGCACGTCAGGGGGGAAGAGACAACGCGTATCCTCAATACGGTTGGAGAAACGCTTATCGGGATAAGCGTGGTGTTCCTGGACTGCTTCTCTGGAGTCAGAGTGACCAGAAAAGTACTCAATATACGCTTGAGATACCGAAATAGGGATTTCTTCTGCTGTGAAGCTGACCCCTCCACTGGAGGAGTTGAGGGAGAAATACCCAACCTTCCATTGATGGACGCTATAAGATTATTCACTATAGCGTCACCATCCGGTGTATCCGGATTGAGAGCGGTCTCAGGATCAGAGTCCTGAACAGCTACGTCTGCATCAGCATACAGAGAGTACTGTGATGAAGTCGAGGGCCGTTCTTAGGGAGCTCGCTTAGGCCGTCTGGGACTGTCGTCCGTGTCAGAGCCTGCACCCTGGGATGCATGGGACCCTCCTGGAGCCATGATTTGTTTCGAAATCAGGGTGGCCAGGGGCATTGAATCAACATTGCCCAAGGTCTGTCTGGACTGCAAAGTCTGTAAGATGTTAGTCATAGCCACAGACAATATATCAGCGGAAACTGCAACTCCGTCCCTGTCCCTGGACAGGGATCACAGGTGGTTCTTTTGGCCACCTGTAGCAGAGACCCCGTTGAGTAATTGCACACACTGGGGGTCCTGGAACAGTATCGCATGCAGTACAAGCAGCATAGAAAGCCTGTGCCTTGGCACCCATGTTTTTTTTTTTTTTTTTTTTTTGCTGTTGCTGTCTAGCCATCTAGGAGCATTAGCCAAGAATAGCGACCGTACAGTGCAATGTATAGCATACAAGCATGAAGTACAATAAACACTTCAGCACATGCAGTACAAGGAGCATAGAAAGCCTGTGCCTTGGCACCTTTGCTTTTCTGCTGCCGTTGTCTAGTTATTCAGGAGCATTAGCCAGGAAAAGCGACATACAGTGAATGTATAGCATACAAGCATGAAAATAACCACTGCAGCACATGCAATCCAAGCAGCATTGAAAGCTTGTGCCTTAGCACCCTTGCTTTTCTGCTGCTGTTGTCTAGTCATCAAGGAGCATTAGCCAAGAATAGCGACATGCAGTGAATGTACAAGCATGAAAATAAACTCTGCAGTACATGCAATCCAAGCAGCATTGAAAGCTTGTGCCTTAGCACCATTGCTGTTTGCTGCCGCTGTCTAGCCATCTAGGCGGGTAGACAGCCAAGAATAGCCCTTACAGTGCAATGTAAAGCATACAAGCATAAAGGACACATGACACTGCAGCACATGCAAGACAAGCAGCATATAGAGTCTGTGCTTTAGCACCCCTGATCTTTTGCTGCTGTTTCTAGGTCTGCATCCTGAATAGCGACCGTACAAAAGTACAACAGGACACTTCGGCATTAGTGGGTCAGCACTTTAGTTGCCGCTTACCGCCCGCACAAAAGCGGGTGTGTGGCGCCGGAATCCTGTGCTGGTAGCTCAGCGCTTGTCTCCGTTTTCCCGCTCTGCGTGCTGGAATGGCTGCCGGCGTCCAGAGGAGAGGGGCGGGCCGAGGGCGTGCCCGAGACAAGAGCGGGAACCCGGCGCCCACTGTGTCTAGTGAAGGGGGCTGGAGAATGCAAATAAGGCTCCAGCCCTCGGCGCTGCTATAGAACAGCGTCTCTCCCTTTCCCTGAGTGACAGGGTGGGGGCGGGAACGAAGCGGCGCTAGGCCGCAAAAGCCGGGGACTAAAGTTAGAAGCGCCGCCGCCGTAAAAGCGCGGTCGGCGCGTCCCCGGCACACTACAAGTCGCAGCTGCGCCGCCGCTCCAGGGGCGGTCGGCGCGGCGGTCCCCACACGTAAAGTCCCCCAGTAATCTGCAGGGACTATAAGCCCAGCGCACAGCGCTACAGTCCCCGGCGCACTAGCACACCCAGCAAGCCTGGAGTGTGCGTGGCCTGCCATACGGGGACACAGAGTACCTGAAAGTTGCAGGGCCTTGTCCCTGAACGGCACTCCCGCTCCACATCCAGCAGGTTCTATGGGTCTGTGGATGGAGCCCGGCCTCAGGGCTTGGTGGCCGGAAAGATCCCACTTCCTCAGAGCCCCTCAGGGGGATGGGGAAGGAAAACAGCATGTGGGCTCCAGCCTCCGTACCAGCAATAGGTACCTCAACCTTACAAACCGCAAGTGGGGTGAGAAGGGAGCATGCTGGGGGCCCTAGTATGGGCCCTCTTTTCTTCCATCCGATATAGTCAGCAGCTACTGCTGACTAAACAGTGGAGCTTATGCGTGGATGTCTGACCTCCTTCGCACAAAGCTTGAAAACTGAGCAGCCCGTGATCCCACGGGGGGTGTATAGCCAGAAGGGGAGGGGCCTTACACTTTTTAGTGTAATGCTTTGTGTGGCCTCCGGAGGCAGTAGCTATACACCCAATCGTCTGGGTCTCCCAATAGAGCGCCGAAGAAAGAGATAATTAATCCAAACATGTGAAGCTCATTGTTCTTTGTGCCTGAAATACTTCTTAATACTTTAGGGGAACCAAACAGAATTCTTGTGGTTTGAGGGGTTGAATAATAAATAATCCTCTGAATAAACTTTTCACAATTTAAATAAAAAAAAAAAATAACATTCTTTTTTGCTGCATTTCACACTTCCAGGCTGATCTACAGTCCAAATGTCACAATGCCAAGTTATTCCGAATGTGTAAACCTGCAGGGGGTTGAATACTACTTGTAGGCACTGTATATAAAGTGTTAAGAAAAAGGCTCCGGTCACCTTTATTTAGGGTTGGTAGAAAGGATTTGATCAGGGGAAACAAATTGGCGATAATAAAAAGAAGGGAATTTTGTTACTTACCGTAAATTCCTTTTCTTCTAGCTCTTATTGGGAGACCCAGACGATTGGGGTATAGCTACTGCCCTCCGGAGGCCACACAAAGCACTACACCAAAAGTGCAAGGCCCCTCCCCTTCTGGCTATACCCCCCCGTGGTATCACGGGTACTCCAGTTTTAGTGCCAAAGCAAGAAGGAGGAAGCCAACAACTGGTTTAAACAAATTAACTCCGATTAACATCGGAGAACTGAAAAACCGTTCAACATGAACAACATGTGTACCCGCAAACAGCAAAAACAATCCCGAAGGACAACAGGGCGGGTGCTGGGTCTCCCAATAAGAGCTAGAAGAAAAGGAATTTACGGTAAGTAACAAAATTCCCTTCTTCTTCAGCGCTCTATTGGGAGACCCAGACGATTGGGACGTCCAAAAGCTGTCCCTGGGTGGGTAACGAAATACCTCATGTTAGAGCTGCAAAACAGCCCTCCCCTACGGGGATGTCACTGCCACCTGCAGGACTCTTCTACCTAAGCTGGCATCCGCCGAAGCATAGGTATGCACCTGATAATGCTTGGTGAAAGTGTGCAGACTCGACCAGGTAGCTGCCTGACACACCTGTTGAGCCGAAGCCTGGTGCCGTAATGCCCAGGACGCACCCACGGCTCTGGTTGAGTGGGCTTTTAGCCCTGAAGGAACCGGAAGCCCAGCAGAACGGTAGGCCTCTATAATTGGTTCTTTGATCCATCGAGCCAAGGTAGCTTTAGAAGCCTGCAACCCCTTGCGCGGACCGGCGACAAGGACAAAAAGTGCATCGGAACGGCGCATGGGCGCCGTGCGGGAAATGTAGATCCTGAGAGCTCTCACCAGATCTAGCAAACGCAAGTCCTTTTCATACCGGCGAACCGGATGAGGATAAAAGGAAGGCAAGGATATATCCTGATTAAGATGAAACGAGGATACGACCTTAGGGAGAAACTCCGGAATGGGGCGCAGCACTACTTTGTCCTGGTGGAACACCAAGAAGGGAGCCTTGGATGACAGAGCTGCCAGCTCAGACACTCGCCGAAGCGATGTGATCGCAACAAGAAACGCCACTTTCTGTGACAGGCGAGAAAAAGAAACTTCTTTGAGAGGCTCGAAAGGCGGCTTCTGGAGAGCAACTAGTACTCTGTTCAGATCCCATGGATCCAACGGCCGCTTGTACGGGGGCACAATATGACAGACCCCCTGCAGGAACGTGCGCACCTTAGGAAGACGTGCTAGACGCTTCTGAAAAAACACGGATAGTGCCGAGACTTGCCCTTTAAGGGAGCTGAGCGACAAGCCCTTTTCCAACCCTGATTGCAGGAAAGACAGAAAAGTGGGCAATGCAAATGGCCAGGGAGACACTCCCTGAGCAGAGCACCAGGTTAAGAAAATCTTCCACGTTCTGTGGTAGATCTTAGCAGAAGTTGACTTCCTAGCTTGTCTCATTGTGGCTACCACTCCCTGGGATAAGCCTGTTGACGATAGGATCCAGGACTCAATGGCCACACAGTCAGGTTCAGGGCCACAGAATTCTGATGGAAAAACGGCCCTTGAGACAGCAGGTCTGGACGGTCTGGAAGTGACCACGGTCGGCCGACCGTGAGATGCCACAGATCCGGATACCACGATCTCCTCGGCCAGTCTGGGGCGACGAGTATGATGCGGCTGCAATCGGATCTGATCTTGCGTAATACTCTGGGCAAGAGTGCCAGAGGCGGGAATACATATGGGAGGCGGAACTGCGACCAATCTTGCACCAAGGCGTCTGCCGCCAGAGCTCTTTGATCGCGCGACCGCGCCATGAATGCCGGGACCTTGTTGTTGTGCCGAGACGCCATTAGGTCGACGTCCGGCACCCCCCAGCGGCGACAGATTTCTTGAAACACGTCCGGGTGAAGAGACCATTCCCCTGCGTCCATACCCTGGCGACTGAGGAAGTCTGCTTCCCAGTTTTCTACGCCTGGGATGTGAACCGCGGAGATGGTGGATGCTGTGTCCTCCACCCAATTCAGAATGCGCCGGACTTCCTGAAAGGCTTGCCGGCTGCGCGTCCCTCCTTGGTGGTTGATGTATGCCACCGCTGTGGAGTTGTCCGACTGGATTCGGATCTGCTTTCCTTCCAGCCACTGTTGAAAGGCTAGTAGGGCAAGATACACTGCCCTGATTTCCAGAACATTGATCTGAAGGGTGGACTCTTGCGGAGTCCACGTCCCCTGAGCCCTGTGGTGTAGAAACACTGCTCCCCACCCCGACAGACTCGCATCTGTCGTGACCACTGCCCAGGATGGGGGCAGGAAGGATCTTCCCTGAGACAATGAGGTGGGAAGGAGCCACCATTGTAGAGAGTCCTTGGCCGTCTGGGAAAGAGAGACTTTCCTGTCTAGGGAAGTTGTCTTCCCGTCCCATTGGCGGAGAATGTCCCATTGAAGTGGACGCAGATGAAACTGCGCAAAGGGAACTGCTTCCATGGCTGCCACCATCTTCCCTAGGAAGTGCATGAGGAGCCGCAAGGGGTGCGACTGGCCCTGAAGGAGAGATTGCACCCCTGTCTGTAAGGACCGCTGCTTGTTTAGCGGAAGCTTCACTCTCGCTGCTCGAGTATGGAACTCCATGCCAAGATACGTTAGTGACTGTGTCGGTGACAGATTTGACTTTGGAAAGTTGATGATCCATCCAAAAGTCTGGAGAGTCTCCAGCGTAGCATGTAGACTGAGTTGGCATGCCTCTTGAGAGGGTGCCTTGACAAGTAGATCGTCTAGGTAAGGGATCACCGAGTGTCCCTGAGAGTGCAAGACTGCTACCACCGCCGCCATGACCTTGGTGAAGACCCGGGGGGCTGTCGCCAGACCGAATGGCAGAGCTACGAACTGAAGATGGTCGTCTCCTATCACAAAACGTAGAAAACGTTGATGTTCTGTAGCAATTGGCACGTGGAGATAAGCATCTTTGATGTCTATTGAGGCAAGGAAGTCTCCTTGAGACATTGAGGCAATGACAGAACGGAGGGTTTCCATCCGGAACCGTCTGGCGTGCACATGTTTGTTGAGCAGTTTTAGGTCCAGAACAGGACGGAACGAGCCGTCCTTTTTTGGCACCACAAAGAGATTGGAGTAAAACCCTCTCCCTTGTTCCTGAGACGGTACAGGAACCACTACTCCTTCCGCTCTTAGGGAGTCCACCGCCTGCCGCAGGACATCTACACGGTCTGGATGTGGGGAGGTTCTGAAGAACCGAGCTGGAGGACGAGAACTGAACTCGATTCTGTACCCGCGAGACAAAATGTCTGTCACCCACCGGTCTTTGACCTGTGACATCCAAGTGTCGTAAAAGCGGGAGAGCCTGCCCCCGACCGGAGATGCGGAGGGAGGGGACTGGAAGTCATGAGGTAGCCGCTTTGGAAGCGGTTCCTCCATTTGCTTTCTTGGGGCGTGAGTGAGCCCGCCAGGAATCTGAGTTTCTTTGCGTCCTCTGAGTCCCTTTGGACGAGGAGAATTGTGTTTTGCCCGAACCTCGAAAGGACTGAAACTTCTGCTGCCACTTTCTCTGCTGAGGTTTGCTTGATCTGGGCTGGGGTAAAGAGGAGTCTTTACCCTTGGACTGTTTAATGATGTCAGCCAATGGCTCCCCAAACAGTCTATCTCTAGATAAAGGCAAGCTGGTTAAACATTTTTTGGAACCAGCATCTGCTTTCCAGTCCTTTAACCACAATGCCCTGCGCAAAACTACCGAATTGGCAGACGCCATTGAGGTGCGGCTGGTAGATTCTAGGACCGCATTGATAGCGTAAGAGGCAAACGCAGACATCTGCGAGGTAAGGTGCGCCACTTGCGGCACCGCTGGATGTATGATAGCATCCACTTTTGCTAAACCAGCTGAAATAGCTTGGAGTGCCCATACGGCTGCGAATGCTGGAGCAAACGACGCGCCGATAGCTTCATAGACAGATTTTAACCAAAGGTCCATCTGTCTGTCATTGGCATCCTTAAGTGAAGCGCCATCCTCCACTGCAACTATGGATCTAGCTGCAAGCTTGGAAATCGGGGGGTCCACCTTTGGACACTGGGTCCAGCGCTTGACCACATCAGGTGGGAAAGGATAACGTGTATCCTTAGAACGTTTAGAGAAACGCTTTTCTGGATGAGCGTCGTGTTTCTGGATTGATTCTCTGAAGTCAGAGTGATCCAACAGAGCACTTAATTTACGCTTGGGATAGAGGAAACGAAACTTCTCCTGCTCTGCCGCTGCCTCTTCTGCTGAAGGGGCTGGGGGAGAAATATCTAACAGCCTATTGATGGCTGAGATAAGATCGTTTACCATGGCGTCCCCATCCGGGGTATCCAGATTGAGAGGGGTTCCAGGATTAGACTCCTGATCACTCTCTTCAGACACATCACATGGAGACTGATTGCGCTGAGACCCTGAGCAGTGTGATGACGTTGAGGGTCTTTCCCAGCGAGCCCGCTTGGGGTGGCTGGGGCAATCATCTGAGTCATTATACTCATCCTGAGAAGCCGGGGACCCCCTTGCAGTCTGGATTAAATCCAACTGCGGAGGATTAGAGGACATAGACCTCGCCGTGTCCATAGACTGAGCCCCAGGCATGGATTGCAAAGTTTCCAGGATTTTTGCCATAGCCACAGACATATTATCCGCAAAAACTGCAAAGTCTGTCCCTGACACCGGGGCAGGACTTACAAGCGTCTCAGCCTGGGTCACTACCTCTCCGGACTCCGGCTGGCGAAGCAGCACCGGATCTGAGCATTGCACACAATGGGGGTCATTGGAGCCTGCTGGTAGAGCAGCCCCACATGCAGCACACGCAGTGCACACAGCCCTAGCCTTGGCAGCCTTGCGTCTTGTGGATGACATGTTGCTGCCTCCTCAGAGCGATCTGGGGTATACAGCCAGGAAGCGACCTCACAGTGCAAGAAATAAATAAATATCTATGTCCAGTGACACAGTACACCAATACACACTGAGGCACTAGAGGGGCCAGCTGAAATGCCGCTTACCGCCCGCTTAAGAGCGGGTGTGTGGTCGCCAAAAGCCCCCTAGTCCAGGTCTCCCAGAGCCTTGCGTCCTTCCTCCAGCCAGACTGCATGTAATGGCTGCCGGCGTCCTGGGAGAGGAGGGGGGGCGGGCCCTGGGCGTTCCTGACCAAGAGCGGGAAGCCTGCTTCCCTCTGTGCCTAGTGAGAGGGCTGGAGCATGTAAATCAGGCTCCAGCCCTCGTCGCTGCCGTGAAACAGCGTCTCTCCCCTACCCTGATTGACAGGGTGGGGGCGGGGAACGATCGGAGCTGCCGGCGTCCTAGGCCCAAAAGCCGGGGACTAGAGTTATAAACGCCCCCGCCGTAAAAGCGCGGTCGGCGTATCCCCGGCGCACCACAAGTCACAGCAGCGCCGCCGGTCCAGTGGGGGTCGGCGCTGCGTTCCCAGAACACAAAGTCCCCCAGATAACTGTAGGAACACCAGCTCAGTGTACGGTCCCCGGCGCACTACAACGCCAAGCCAGCCCGGAGTGCGTCTGTGCCTGCCGGGGACACAGAGTACCTGTATGATGCAGGGCCCGGTCCCTGATGGTACTCCTGCTCGGCATCCACCAGGTGCTATGGGTCTGTGGATGGAGCCCGGCGTCAGAGCTTTGAGGCCGGCAGGATCCCACTTCCACAGAGCCCCCAAGGGGATGTGGAAGGAAAACAGCATGTGAGGCTCCAGCCCTGTACCAGCAATAGGTACCTCAACCTTACAACACCATCCAGGGGTGAGAAGGGAGCATGCTGGGGGCCCTATATGGGCCCTCTTTTCTTCCATCCGAAATAGTCAGCAGCTACTGCTGACTAAAATCTGTGGAGCTATGCATGGAATGTCTGACCTCCTTCGCACACAAAGCTAAAACTGGAGTACCTGTGATACCACGGGGGGGTATAGCCAGAAGGGGAGGGGCCTTGCACTTTTGGTGTAGTGCTTTGTGTGGCCTCCGGAGGGCAGTAGCTATACCCCAATCGTCTGGGTCTCCCAATAGAGCGCTGAAGAAAAGAACAATAACTTGTACGGGCTCAGACTGAGTCTCCTTGAGTATTGGAGTAGCCGCTATTAGTTTTAATGGAGCTGGCGTTACTATGGCAGCTAAGATGGCCGCAGGGTGCACTCACTTCACGAGAGGATTACTTTCAGCTTTATAATGGACACATTTATAATATTTGTATTAGATTTAAGCTGTATTCAGCAGTCTATGTTATGAGAGGAGATTAGGGTGTTTCATTAATCGGCTGAACCGGAGATATAATGTAACGGGCTTACAGTTTCACAGTTTCCGGTCCGTCGAAGATTTTCCTTGATATCTCTGTCATATTGTTAGGGTGAACACTTACCCAAAGTTCACTCGCGTTGCCTACTGCCCGATTTAAATTGGTGTAGATCGAGTGCAGGCTTGAAAAATGAGATCAGGCACACAGTCAGATGTTCATCTTTCCTCGATCGAGGTCGGCCCAAAACTAACTGATTTATTCCAAGAACATGCTCTTGTAAAAACTAGGAAAAGGGGCATGGTCAGCCCTACAGTGGGCATACCTGGATGTGTGCATTGGTCAGTGGGTTGAACAATGGTTTCGTCCATGAGCTGATTAGTGGGCGTCATAGGTGGGTCTAGGACGTCATTGGACGGATCTGTGGTGATGCTGATGGGAGGGTCTATGATGTCATTGGACGGATCTGTGGTGATGCTGATGGGAGGGTCTATGTTGTCATCTGGTGGATCCATGCTGATGGGAGGCTCTATGTTGTCATCTGGTGGATCCATGCTGATGGGAGGCTCTATGATGTCATTGTGGCCATCTTAGTCATCTCTGAAAAACTGGTTCATGTAAGGCAAATCGACACACTTCTCACAATCCCCTGTCAAGAGGTTAATCAAGTATTTGATCTAATGGCTCTCCTCAACAGTATCAACACCGATTTCTTCAGGGATGGTCTCAGGACGACCCTGAGACCTTCCAACAGAAGATTCTTATGTTTATAAGCGGTCACAGTTTCTTAAACTTTGTGGAATTAGTAGTTTTCGAGTATGGCCTCAGCTCCTCCCTTTTTAAGGCAGTGACGTCAACAGCACGCTCCAGCAACCTCCAAGGTCTTTATTCCTGTGCCATTTACAAACATTAATCTGGCTTTTTCTGTTTCTTTTGGAGTAATGGCTTCTTCCTGGCAGAGTGGCCGTTCAGCCCATGTGACACAATCTTACCAGCTTCCTCCAGCATCTTCACAAGGTCTTTTGCTTTTGTTCTTGGGTTGATATGCACGTCTGACCAAAGAACGTTCATCTCTGGTACACAGAACCCATCTCCTTCCTGAGCGGTATGATGACTGGACATCTTGTTTGTACTTGCGTATAATTGTTTGTACAGATGAAAGGGGCCACAATGCTCTTCCTGAGATCTTGGCTGATTTCTTTTGACTTTCCCATGATGCTACACAAAGACGCAGTGTGTTTCAGGTGTGCATTACAATACATCCACAGGTGTGTCTAACTCAGATGTTGCCAATAAACCTATCAGAAACTTCCAAAGACATGACATCATCATATGGGCGGTCCCATACAGTCTAAAGGCACAGTGTAACGCTTGTCACTACCATACGTGATCGCATGAACGGAAGGGTAGTCAGGAGAGCAGAGGTCTGGTAACGAGAGGTCACGTATAATCATGAGGAGTAAATAGAGATGTAGTTAAAAGTCCGGGGGTCAAAATACAAGCATACACACAAACTATGGCAACACAGCAGAGCCAGAGACTACAACTGGCAGAGTTCTGGGGGAGCATGCCCAGTAAAGAAGCCTGAGCAATTACCTGGAAGGTGGAACAGCTGAGTGACCAGCACCTCCCAGAACCAACCTGGACTCCAGTATAGTGACCAATCTGCCAGTTCATTATCAAGGATGGCGCCGCAGAGCATTTCCAAGGGCAAGATGCTCTGCACAAAGGAATAGACACACTGCCAGATCTGTAAGCACCGTAGAGCATCTCCAGGTCTGTGAGATGCTCTGCACAAAGAATCGTGACACATAGTTCTCTTAGCGAATGGAAACTTTTCACTGTGTAGAAAGTAATAAAAATGCCTGAAAACATTCTCGCTCTCTCTCATTATTCTGGCATTTGGCAAATAGAAATAATTTTGGTTCCTAATTGACCAAAAACAGGGAAAAACCTGCAGATGTGTCTGTATGGAGAGCGGAGGGAAAAACCTGCAGATGTGTCTGTATGGAGAGCGGAGGAAACACCTAGGTTACTTACCGGTAGCCGGTTTTTGCAGAACCCATGACAGCACTCATATAATCACGTGGTGCTGTCATGGGTGAGGGGAAAACACCTAGGTTACTTACCGGTAGCCGGTTTTTCCAGAACCCATGACAGCACCACATGATTATATGGGTGCTGTCATGGGTGAGGGGAAAAAACCTGCAGATGTGTGTATAGGAAGCGGAGGGAAAAACCTGCAGATGTGTCTGTATGGAGAGCGGAGGGAAAAACCTGCAGATGTGTCTGTATAGAGAGTGGAGGAGAAACCTGCAGATGTGTGTATAGAGAGCGGAGGTTAAAACCTGCAGATGTGTCTGTATGGAGAGCGGAGGGAAAAACCTGCAGATGTGTCTGTATAGAGAGTGGAGGAGAAACCTGCAGATGTGTGTATGGAGAGCGGAGGGAAAAACCTGCAGATGTGTCTGTATGGAGAGTGGAGGGAAAAACCTGCAGATGTGTCTGTATGGAGAGCGGAGGGAAAAACCTGCAGAGGTGTCTGTATAGAGAGTGGAGGAGAAACCTGCAGATGTGTGTATGGAGAGTGGAGGGAAAAACCTGCAGATGTGTCTGTATGGAGACTGGAGGGAAAAACCTGCAGATGTGTCTGTATGGAGAGCGGAGGGAAAAACCTGCAGATGTGTCTGTATAGAGAGCGGAGGGAAACTTCTGGTTACACTGTACATGACTGATGTGTGTGATACACTCCCTGTAGTAAATGGTGACATCTCTCCTATCCTGGAGATGAGGTGCAGCACAGATTCATCCTCTTATCAGGAACAGATAGTTATAGGACATTTCACAACTTTCCCAAATTCTTATGAAAAACTCTTCATCACATTCTGCACTGAACGCCGGACCCGATATATTATATATTTTAGGAGTCAGAGTCGCTCCATTTTACACCGATTACAACTCTGACTTTCACAGCCCTGATGTATCGGGAGGTTAGTTTGGAGATATACGGGGGGGACAGATTGTGGACGGCTTTGTAGGTCAGTAGTTTGGATTGGATACAGTGGAGGATTGGGAACAAATAGAGGGATTTGCAGAGGAGAGAAGCAGTGGAGTAGCGAGGAGAGAGGTGAATCAACAAATTGCCCGTGACGCACAAACGACGGGGGCGGGTACGATCGCTCATGCAATCGCCCGATATATCATCCCGTGTGACGCCGCCCTTACTCCGAGGAATCAGGTGCAAAGAGCAGTGTCCGCCACATCCCACCCTACAGAAAGGATATGGAGCATCGGCCGCAGGCGGAAGTCGGGGAGGTTGTTGAGGTTGCAGAAGGCAGAGTTAACGAGTCGAATCGCCAGACTTGGGACCGAGAAAAAATCTTGCCGCAACGATGGTCCAAGGTTTCCAAGAATCTGACACCTAGAGGAAGATGAGGAAGAAAATGAAGACAGGAGGCGACAGGCGAGCAAGAGAGGAGGCAGCGGCGGAGGGCAGGCGAGCCAAAGAAAGGGATGAGGCGAAAGGGCAGGAGAGGAAGGGAGGAGGCGGCGGCAGAGGGGCAGGAGAGGAAGAGAGGAGGAAGAGGCGGCGGGGCAGGAGAGCCAGAGAAAAAGGAGGAGGCGGCGGAGGGGCAGGAGAGGAAGGGAGGAGGCGGGCAGAGGGGCAAGAGAGGAAGAGAGGAGGAAGAGGCGGCGGGGCAGGAGAGCCAGAGAAAAAGGAGGAGGCGGCGGAGGGGCAGGAGAGGAAGGGAGGAGGCGGGCAGAGGGGCAAGAGAGCCAGAGAAAAGGAGGAGGCGGCGGAGGGGCAGGAGAGCCAGAGAAAAGGAGGAAGCGGCGGCGGAGGGGCAGGAGAGGAAGAGAGGAGGAAGAGGCGGCGGGGCAAGAGAGGAAGGGAGGAGGAAGAGGCGGAGGGGCAGGAGAGCCAGAGAAAAGGAGGAAGCGGCGGCGGAGGGGCAGGAGAGGAAGAGAGGAGGAAGAGGCGGCGGGGCAAGAGAGGAAGGGAGGAGGAAGAGGCGGAGGGGCAGGAGAGCCAGAGAAAAGGAGGAGGCGGCGGAGGGGCAGGAGAGGAAGAGAGGAGGAAGAGGCGGCGGGGCAGGAGAGCCAGAGAAAAGGAGGAGGCGGCGGAGGGGCAGGAGAGGAAGGGAGGCGACGGCGGCAGAGGGGCAGGAGAGGAAGAGAGGAGGAAGAGGCGGCGGGGCAGGAGAGCCAGAGAAAAGGAGGAGGTGGCGGAGGGGCAGGAGAGGAAGGGAGGAGGCGGGCAGAGGGGCAAGAGAGGAAGGGAGGAGGAAGAGGCGGAGGGGCAGGAGAGCCAGAGAAAAAGGAGGAAGCGGCGGCGGAGGGGCAGGCAAGCCAGAGAAAGGGAGGAGGTGGGGGGGCAGGAGCGGAAGGGAGGAGGAAGAGGCGGCGGAGGGACAGGAGAGGAAGGGAGGAGGAGTCGGAGGAGCAGAAGTGGAAGGCAGGAGGAAAAGGCAGCAGAGGGACAGGAGGGAAAGGGAGGAGGAAGAGGCGGAGCGGCAGGAGAGGAAGTGAGAAGGAAGAGGCGGCGGAGGGGCAGGAGAGGAACGGAGGAGGAAGAGGTGACGGAAGGGCAGGAGAGGAAGGGAGGAGGGGGTGGAGGAGCATGAGAGGAAGGAAGGAGGAAGAGGCCGTGGAGGAGGGCAAGCGAGCCAGAGAAAGTGAGGAGGAGGTGGAGGGGGAGGAGAGGAAGGGAGGAACAAGAGGTCGTGGAGGAGGGCAGGCGAGCCAGAGAACATTAGGAGGCAAGCACTCACCAGCCATCTTGGATGGAGCAGAGGAAGCTTTGCATCCGCTCCTGCGTAGTCTTATACACCGGAGAGTCGTACACGTCCAGCTGCGGCTGCGTCAGCCCTGTAATTTCAGACCGTCAGCTCTCCGTGACACCAGAGGGAGGCACAATCACAACAGGGAGAGGGGTGTCAGAGGCTGCCGCTATACCTCCACCTACTGCACAATGACGTAGTGACACCAGCTGGCGACATTATTACACAGGAATTGCAGCCTTACCCAGAATGCACTTCTTCTCCACCTCCAGCATGTCCAGGCATTTTATGTAGAAGTCACCCATTTTCTGGATGACTTCAGGAAGGTACAAGTTGTTCAACGCCCTAAAAGGGAGGAGATGTATGAAGATGGGAGGGCAGAGGGACCGCGGAGGACGACAGCGGCGCCACGGAGGCCGACAGCGGTGGCACCTACTCACCTCACCAGGCTCAGCAGCCTGTCCAGAAGTTTCAGCACCTCCTCACTACAGGGGTTGTGGTAGATGGGGGTCCCCTTGGACGAGTAGCCCACAATATAGCCGCCAGCCTTTGCTTGCTCCGGGTTACTGGGCCAGCGCGCTCGTCTAATCACGGCCTCCAATGAATAAAGGCAGAAGCTGAGCTGCAAACAGAAAACAGAGGCAGGTCACTGGCAGCAGCGACACCGGAGGGCGAAATCTGGAAACATGGCTGCCACCAGCAACAAGGATGGAAGTGCGGACGACTAGTATTATACTGTACACACCTCCCGGACAGGTCTCATACTGGGGCTGCAGACATGACACCACTGCCTTAATATCGGCCACAGATTGGAGCGTAAAACATGGCCGCCATTACGAAGGCTCCCAGACTCACCTGGCTGCGGTTCGCTTTCCACGGACCCTCACCATCTTCTTCCTTTTCATCCCTCAAGACGTCAAATCCCATATGAGAAATTAACTCTTCGGGACCAGAGATCGCCCTGGAATAGAAGATGTTGGAGGCTCACAGGAGGACCGCCAGTGTGCACCGGTGTGAGGGTGGCTCCTGCCGGCGTGCACCGGTGTGAGGGTGGCTCCTGCCGGCGCGCACCGGTGTGAGGGTGGCTCCTGCCGGCGCGCACCGGTGTGAGGGTGGCTCCTGCCGGCGCGCACCGGTGTGAGGGTGGCTCCTGCTGGCGCGCACCGGTGTGAGGGTGGCTCCTGCCGGCGCGCACCGGTGTGAGGGTGGCTCCTGCCGGCGCGCACCGGTGTGAGGGTGGCTCCTGCCGGCGCGCACCGGTGTGAGGGTGGCTCCTGCCGGCGCGCACCGGTGTGAGGGTGGCTCCTGCCGGCGCGCACCGGTGTGAGGGTGGCTCCTGCCGGCGCGCACCGGTGTGAGGGTGGCTCCTGCCGGCGCGCACCGGTGTGAGGGTGGCTCCTGCCAGCGACACTCACCTCTGCATATCCTCGGACATCCAGATGGTCAGCGCTGGCCCCAGCATCTGCACCAGGAAGCCGCGCTGCCTCTCGTAGTCCCTGAACTGGTTACTGATGAGGACCTGGGCCTCCAGGATGGCGTACTTCTCCATCTGCGAGAGCCGCTCGTCCTGCAGCAGCTGCATGGCCTGCACATACAGGAGATCCAGGTGCGGCTGCAGAGAGAGGGGGACAGTCACTACGAGACCACCTCACCACCTTGTCCAGCCCCCGCACCCGACCGCTTACCAGCACCAGATCCGGGGAATCCCGGCAGATCCTAATAATTGAGGAGCAGGCGTGACGACGCAAGTTCTTCACCGAGCGACTGCGCGGCGCCTGAAAAAGGGACCACAACCCTATAAATTAGAGGTGCCCCCTCCCCTGAGCAGTGGTAATATCAGTATACAGCAGACTCCGTACACGAGGACCACCTCACACTCCAGCAATGCCCTACACGCAGGTCACATACCTTATTACCCAGGTCAAAAGTCACTGCCGAAAACAGCTGCGAAAAGAGCGGAGAAGACTGGAGTCAGACACCATCATCAGCACGGATAACACACCTATATCACCACCACCGCCGCACTCACCTTGCTCAGCACCGAGGGCATCAAACCAGTCACATAGTGAATGAAGGGGAGCAGCACAGACAGGCAGGTGAGCACACACGACAAGATGAGGGGGTCCCGGATCTCGTAACCGACCACCAACTGGAGGAGATCAGCCCCCCGAGAAAATGGAAGCTCCTGTACACGAGAGGAAGATGTCACACACAGCCGCCGGCATCCCCCGGACACAACGTCACACACGGACGCCGGCATCCCCCGGACACAACGTCACACACGGACGCCGGCATCCCCCGGACACAACGTCACACACGGACGCCGGCATCCCCCGGACACAACGTCACACACGGACGCCGGCATCCCCCGGACACAACGTCACACACGGACGCCGGCATCCCCCGGACACAACGTCACACACGGACGCCGGCATCCCCCGGACACAACGTCACACACGGACGCCGGCATCCCCCGGACACAACGTCACACACGGACGCCGGCATCCCCCGGACACAACGTCACACACGGACGCCGGCATCCCCCGGACACAACGTCACACACGGACGCCGGCATCCCCCGGACACAACGTCACACACGGACGCCGGCATCCCCCGGACACAACGTCACACACGGACGCCGGCATCCCCCGGACACAACGTCACACACGGACGCCGGCATCCCCCGGACACAACGTCACACACGGACGCCGGCATCCCCCGGACACAACGTCACACACGGACGTCGGCAGACCCCAGACACGTCACACACGGACGCCGGCAGACCCCAGACACGTCACACACGGACGCCGGCAGACCCCAGACACGTCACACACGGACGCCGGCAGACCCCAGACACGTCACACACGGACGCCGGCAGACCCCAGACACGTCACACACGGACGCCGGCAGACCCCAGACACGTCACACACGGACGCCGGCAGACCCGACACATCACACACGGACGCCAGCAGACTCCCTCCTCCCGTGGATCTTGACCTCATCACCTTCTTGGGCATGGTTCGGAGTATCTGGCTGATCACGCACTCACAGAAGAACGTCATGGCGTCCCATCGTATGAAGGAGGGAGACAGGAGGCTGCAGAGTCCATCGCCAGCTTTTGCTGAAAGACAAGTACCTGTGATGTCAGGAGCCTCAGCGCCGCAGCAGATGACACGTACACACAGCGATGACATCACATACAACAATTCAGTCCTGGATCCACCGCAGCAGACAGCTGGAACTGCAGCCATTCCTCTGCCAGGCAGAAACCGGTCATAGGGTCCAGACGACAGGCGGCCCGAATTACATCACCCAACAAGGCCTTAAAATCTGCCAGGAAGAACACAAGAGGAACATGGGATACAGGAAAACAAGTCTCCTCCACCCCATTCCACCTGGACCAGCCCGCACTTGTCTAATGCAAAGGAAACAGACCCCTCACTGCGGCAGCCCCTGCTCCGGGCTAGATCCCTCTGCCAGGCCATCCTGAAATAGGGGACAGCAGAGAGCCCGCCGGGGAGACACGCCTCTCCCACCCCCAGAGCCCGCCGGGGGACACGCCTCTCCCACCCCAGAGCCCGCGGGGATGGACACGCCTCTCCCACCCCAGAGCCCGCGGGGATGGACACGCCTCTCCCACCCCAGAGCCCGCGGGGATGGACACGCCTCTCCCACCCCAGAGCCCGCGGGGATGGACACGCCTCTCCCACCCCAGAGCCCGCGGGGATGGACACGCCTCTCCCACCCCAGAGCCCGCGGGGATGGACACGCCTCTCCCACCCCAGAGCCCGCGGGGATGGACACGCCTCTCCCACCCCAGAGCCCGCGGGGATGGACACGCCTCTCCCACCCCAGAGCCCGCGGGGATGGACACGCCTCTCCCACCCCAGAGCCCGCGGGGATGGACACGCCTCTCCCACCCCAGAGCCCGCGGGGATGGACACGCCTCTCCCACCCCAGAGCCCGCGGGGATGGACACGCCTCTCCCACCCCAGAGCCCGCGGGGATGGACACGCCTCTCCCACCCCAGAGCCCGCGGGGATGGACACGCCTCTCCCACCCCAGAGCCCGCGGGGATGGACACGCCTCTCCCACCCCAGAGCCCGCGGGGATGGACACGCCTCTCCCACCCCAGAGCCCGCGGGGATGGACACGCCTCTCCCACCCCAGAGCCCGCGGGGATGGACACGCCTCTCCCACCCCAGAGCCCGCGGGGATGGACACGCCTCTCCCACCCCAGAGCCCGCGGGGATGGACACGCCTCTCCCACCCCAGAGCCCGCGGGGATGGACACGCCTCTCCCACCCCAGAGCCCGCGGGGATGGACACGCCTCTCCCACCCCAGAGCCCGCGGGGATGGACACGCCTCTCCCACCCCAGAGCCCGCGGGGATGGACACGCCTCTCCCACCCCAGAGCCCGCGGGGATGGCACGCCTCTCCCACCCCAGAGCCCGCGGGGATGGCACGCCTCTCCCACCCCAGAGCCCGCGGGGATGGCACGCCTCTCCCACCCCAGAGCCCGCGGGGATGGCACGCCTCTCCCACCCCCAGAGCCCGCCGGGGGACACAACTCTCCCACCCCCAGAGCCCGCCGGGGGACACAACTCTCCCACCTCCAGAGCCCGCAGGGATGGACACGCCTCTCCCACCCCAGAGCCCGCGGGGATGGACACGCCTCTCCCACCCCAGAGCCCGCGGGGATGGACACGCCTCTCCCACCCCAGAGCCCGCGGGGATGGACACGCCTCTCCCACCCCAGAGCCCCACTTTTCTCACAGTTGAAGAAGTTGTTGAAGTCTTCGTCACTATCGCAGTCGAGGCGGGAGTATTCACAGCTGGGGTTGTCGTTCTTGGAGGGGAAGCCCACCTGAACATACAGAAAGACGAAGGTCATGGAGGACCAGGGGGGGGTGCACAGCACATGATTTGATCTTGCCCTTACTTACTTTCACCACGTTATCCATACAGATTCTGAGGAACTCCGGGACCATCGCCTTCAGAGCCGCGTCCTTAGAGAGAACCTCATTTTTGAATAGAGAACTCCATGTCACCAGGGTCGACGATCTGAGGAACTAAGGGGTGCAGGGATTAGATGTGGTGAGGGGAGCGGTCACGGACACCATCATCACCCGCTGCCACTCACCTGACTGGGGTGCACCGTAAACTCCCGCAACGAGCTCAGGTATTTACTGAACGTCTCCGGGATCTTCATGCTGATATCTGGGGACTGCGGCAGAAAACAGCATCAGGGAGACCTGGCATCGGGGAGACGAGGGGCAGGGAGACGAGCAACGGGGAGAGGCGGGTCAGAGAGACTGGGCGGGAGGACGAACGGGGCAGGGAGACGGGCATCAGGGAGAGCAGGGGCAAGGAGATGAGCGTCGGGGAGAGGCGGGGCAGAGACGGGGCGGGAGCACAAGCGGGGCAGGGGGACGAGCGGGACAAGGCAGGGAGACGGGCATCAGGGAGAGCAGGGGCAAGGAGATGGGCATCGGGGAGAGGCGGGGAAGAGAGACAGGTGTCGGGGCAGGCAAACGAGCGTCAGGGAGAGGTGGGCAGGGAGACGACCGTCGGGACAGGCAGACAAGCGTAGGGGAGAGGCGAGGCAAGGAGACAAGGCAGGAAGACTAGCGGGGAAATCTTACCACAGCCAGAGCGCACAACTGGCTGCCCATTGCGCACAGCACCTGACACAGCCGCTTCAGGAAGACGTAGCGCTTCTCCTGGAGACCCTCACTGTGCGCTTTCCTAGAAAAAAAGGAAACCCACAGAGAAGAGCAAGAATGGCGGCAATACACAGAAGGAACGGGGGACGGGGATGTGTCACCACAGCAGACTGGTACTTACTGAGCAGCACTCATGATACAATGCATGGGGTTATCTGCAAACAAGACAAGGAGAGGCAGCCGATCCTCCAGCTTTCCCTGAATACACAAACCAGAAAACATACTGTATTATACTCCAGAGCTGCACTCACTATTCTGCAAGCTTCAGAGCTGACATCTCTTAGCTTTCCTTTAGTGATTTGCATTAGGCAGCAGAATTGGGAGCTCAGCTCTGAGTATAGCGCAGTCACCTTGTTTGGAGCTCAGCTCTGAGTATAATGCAGTCACCTTGTTGGGAGTTCAGCTCTGAGTATAATGCAGTCACCTTGTGGGGAGCTCAGCTCTGAGTATAGCGCAGTCACCTTGTGGGGAGCTCAGCTCTGAGTATAGCGCAGTCACCTTGCGGGGAGCTCAGCTCTGAGTATAATGCAGTCACCTTGTTTGGAGCTCAGCTCTGAGTATAATGCAGTCACCTTGTTTGGAGTTCAGCTCTGAGTATAATGCAGTCACCTTGTTGGGAGTTCAGCTCTGAGTATAGCGCAGTCACCTTGTTGGGAGTTCAGCTGTGAGTATAGCGCAGTCACCTTGTTGGGAGTTCAGCTCAGAGTATAGCGCAGTCACCTTGTGGGGAGTTCAGCTCTGAGTATAGCGCAGTCACCTTGCGGGGAGCTCAGCTCTGAGTATAGCGCAGTCACCTTGCGGGGAGCTCAGCTCTGAGTATACTGCAGTCACCTTGTTTGGAGCTCAGCTCTGAGTATAATGCAGTCACCTTGTGGGGAGCTCAGCTCTGAGTATAGCGCAGTCACCTTGTGGGGAGTTCAGCTCTGAGTATAGCGCAGTCACCTTGTGGGGAGCTCAGCTCTGAGTATAATGCAGTCACCTTGTTGGGAGTTCAGCTCTGAGTATAGCGCAGTCACCTTGTTGGGAGTTCAGCTCAGAGTATAGCGCAGTCACCTTGTGGGGAGTTCAGCTCTGAGTATAGCGCAGTCACCTTGCGGGGAGCTCAGCTCTGAGTATAGCGCAGTCACCTTGCGGGGAGCTCAGCTCTGAGTATACTGCAGTCACCTTGTTTGGAGCTCAGCTCTGAGTATAATGCAGTCACCTTGTGGGGAGCTCAGCTCTGAGTATAGCGCAGTCACCTTGTGGGGAGCTCAGCTCTGAGTATAGCGCAGTCACCTTGTGGGGAGCTCAGCTCTGAGTATAGCGCAGTCACCTTTTTGGGAGCTCAGCTCTGAGTATAGCGCAGTCACCTTGTGGGGAGCTCAGCTCTGAGTATACTGCAGTCACCTTGTTGGGAGCTCAGCTCTGAGTATAATGCAGTCACCTTTTTGGGAGTTCAGCTCTGAGTATAGCGCAGTCACCTTGTGGGGAGTTCAGCTCTGAGTATAGCGCAGTCACCTTGTGGGGAGTTCAGCTCTGAGTATAATGCAGTCACCTTGTGGGGAGCTCACCTTCCGGCTGACTGCGATGAGCAGGCACTCGGCCGCCTCCACCTGCAGCTCGTCCTCCTCCAGCAGGAGGCACAGCATCTGCAGTAGTTTGCAGTCGTCAGCTGTGATGTGACTGACGGACACCCAGTCGATGTATCCCGCCAGCGTGTTCAGAGCCGCCAGCGCCACGCGGCACAGTCCCCGACACTGAGTGGGGGAAGAACAAGAAAACAGTGAAGATTTAAGGTGACGGGCGGCAAAATCACATCCTCGGTTTGCTGTCGGTTCACATTAGGCTCTGAGGGAGCAGTTGCAGCAGTATAAAGCAGAGGGGCCGAGCACATGGCGACTCCCTGCATCCACATTAGAGGGAGGGTAGACGTCAGCCTCCAGCACCGGTCACCTGGGGTCTCACCTCATCCTTCCGAGCCAGGTCAGACTTCTGCAAAAAAGAGAACACAAGTCAACGCAAGACCCCGGACACAGACTACGATCCCTTTGGAGGGGGGGACTCACCAGCTGCCGGTAGTGATGGACCCCATCCCCCAGAATTCTCAGCATGAAGGTGAAGAGCTGCTCCATGTTCTGGGTCATGGTAGTCTGGATGTCTCGGCGGCGCTGCGGCGGCAGAGACTGGAAAGTGACCACGTCCTCCGCCAACCGCAGCAGGATAAACATCACCAGCTCCGTCTGCACCTCCTGCAAAGCGGGCACAAAGGTCACCCCCGAAATCATCCGCGCCCCTCCCCCCGGCCAGACTCAAAGGGCCACATACCCCATTCTGGATGAGCCCCTCCAGCTCGGTCAGCATGTTGGGCCAGTGCTGTGGCCACTCTCGCTTCACCATCTCCACCACGATCCGGGCCAGCACATCCTTAATGTGCCCCTCCTCCTCCAGGATGGGACGGACCCCCTGTAATGGCACAATATGATGAGACCCCAGTGCCACATGAGCCAGTCACACCCCTCCCCCCCCACACGCCGGGGACAATCTCAGGTCACCCCCCCTCCCCCCCCACACGCCGGGGACAATCTCAGGTCACCCCCCCTCCCCCCCCACACGCCGGGGACAATCTCAGGTCACCCCCCCCCCCCCCCACACGCCGGGGGCAATCTCAGGTCACCCCCCCTCCCCCCCCACACGCCGGGGGCAATCTCAGGTCACCCCCCCTCCCCCCCCACACGCCGGGGGCAATCTCAGGTCACCCCCCCTCCCCCCCCACACGTCGGGGGCAATCTCAGGTCACCCCCCCTCCCCCCCCACACGTCGGGGGCAATCTCAGGTCACCCCCCCTCCCCCCCCACACGCCGGGGGCAATCTCAGGTCACCCCCCCTCCCCCCCCACACGTCGGGGGCAATCTCAGGTCACCCCCCCTCCCCCCCCACACGTCGGGGGCAATCTCAGGTCACCCCCCCTCCCCCCCCACACGCCGGGGGCAATCTCAGGTCACCCCCCCTCCCCCCCCACACGCCGGGGGCAATCTCAGGTCACCCCCCCTCCCCCCCCACACGCCGGGGGCAATCTCAGGTCACCACCCCTCCCCCCCCACACGCCGGGGGCAATCTCAGGTCACCACCCCTCCCCACCACACGCCGGGGGCAATCTCAGGTCACCACCCCTCCCCACCACACGCCGGGGACAATCTCAGGTCACCACCCCTCCCCCACCACACGCCGGGTACTTTCTCAGGTCACCACCCCTTTCCCACCACACGCCGGGCACAATCTGAGGTCACCACCCCTCCCCCACACCTGGGGACAATCTGAGGTCACCACCCCTCCCCCTTTCCCCATTCTTTCCAAATAATTTGTTGTTGTGATAAGAAATACACCGCGTGCAGAATTATTAGGCAAGTTGTATGTAGTTGAGGATTTTTTTTTATTATTGATCAACAACTCTGTTCTCAATCACCCAAAAGACTCATAAATATCAGCGCTTAATATTTTGGCAGTTGGAGGGGTTAATATTTTGGCAGTTGGGGGGGGTTTAGATTTGGCTTCTTAGGAGGGTCTGTTTGTGCAGGTGACTATTACTGTGCAGAATTATTAGGCAACTTCATAAAAACCAAATATATTCCCATCTCACTTTTTATTGTCCCCAGGAAACCAATATAACTGCACAACATATAGAAATAAACATTTCTGACTGCAAAAACAAACCCCAAAAATGAGTGCCCAATATATATATATCGCCCCCTTTCTCTCTGATGACCCTCAGCAGCCTCCATCCATAGATTCTGTCATTGTTTCATCTGTTTACAATCAACATTGCGTGCAGCAGCCTCCACACACCGCAGCCTCCACACACCGCAGCCTCCACACACCGCAGCCTCCACACACCGCAGCCTCCACACACTGCTCCCAGAGGTGCAGTTTTCCCTCCCTGTAGATCTCACATTTTATACGGGACCACAGGTTCTCTATGGGGTTCAGATCAGGTGAACAAGAGGGCCATATCATTATTTTTCATCTTTTAGCCCTTTACTGGCCAGCCACGCTGTGGAGTAGTTGGATGCATGTGATGGAGCATTGTCCTGCAGGAAAATCATGTTTTTCTTGAACGATAGCGACTTCTTCCTCTACCACTGCTTGAAGAAGTTGTCTTCCAGAATCTGGCAGTAGGTCTGGGAGTTGAGCTTCCTCCATCCTCAACCCAAAAGGTCCCACAAGTTGCTCTTTGCTGATCCCAGCCCATACCAGTGCCCACCTCCACCTTGCTGGCGCCTGAGTTGGAGTGGAGCTCTCTGCCCTTTACTGATCCAGCCTCTGACCCATCCATCTGCCCATCAAGAGTCACTCTCATTTCATCAGTCCATAAAACCTGTGAAGAATCAGTCTTCAGATGTTTCTTGGCCCAGTCTTGAGGCTTTATCTTCTGTGTCTTGGTCAGAGGTGGTGGTTTTCGGCCTTCCTTACCTTGGCCTGTCCCTGAGTATGGCACACCTTGTGCTTTTTGATACTCCAGTAACGTTACAGCTCTGAAATATGGACAAACTGGTGGCAAATGGCATCTTGGCAGCTTCACGCTGGATTTTCCTCAATTCATGGGCAGTTATTTTGCCCCTTTTTTGCCCAGCGCTTCTTGCGACCCTGTTGGCTATTTGCCATGAAACGCTTGATTGTTCGGTGATCACGCTTCAAAAGTTTGGCAATTTCAAGACTGCTGCATCCCTCTGCAAGACATCTCACAATATGGACTTTTCAGAGCCCGTCACATCTCTCTTCTGACCCATTCTGCCAAAGGAAAGGAAGTTGCCTAATAATTAAGCACCCCTTATATAGGGTGTTGATGTCATTACGCCGCACCCCCCCTCATTACGCCGCACCCCCCCTCATTACGCCGCACCCCCCCCTCATTACGCCGCACCCCCCCTCATTACGCCGCACCCCCCCTCATTACGCCGCACCCCCCCTCATTACGCCGCACCCCCCCTCATTACGCCGCACCCCCCCTCATTACGCCGCACCCCCCCTCATTACGCCGCACCCCCCCCTCATTACGCCGCACCCCCCCTCATTACGCCGCACCCCCCCTCATTACGCCGCACCCCCCCTCATTACGCCGCACCCCCCCCTCATTACGCCGCACCCCCCCTCATTACGCCGCACCCCCCCTCATTACGCCGCACCCCCCCTCATTACACCGCACCCCCCCCTCATTACACCGCACCCCCCCTCATTACACCGCACCCCCCCTCATTACACCGCACCCCCCCTCATTACACCGCACCCCTCCTCATTACACCGCACCCCTCCTCATTACACCGCACCCCTCCTCATTACACCGCACCCCTCCTCATTACACCGCACCCCTCCTCATTACACCGCACCCCTCCTCATTACACCGCACCCCTCCTCATTACACCGCACCCCTCCTCATTACAGAGATGCACATCACCCGTTACTTCATTGGTAGTTGGCTCTCAGCCTATACAGCTTGGAGTAGGACGACGTGTATAAAAAGTATCATGGGAGCACAATACTCATCTGCCTAATAATTCTGCACACAGTGTATATCAGGGTTGTCAGTGTATTACCACTGTTCACACACATGATGTAATATATGAATTTATATTCTAACAAAAACTTAATGTAAAAAAAGCTGAAGTATATTAGAAGAACCATAGTGCTGGGGTCCCGGCTGTAGCGTCAGGGGCCGGAGTTATGATGGCTCCGAACACTGCAGAATCCTGGAACTTACACCGGCAATCAGCCCCATCACACTGTCCTTCAGCACCAGCTTCTCCTCCCGATCCATGTCATTCCACCGAAACCTGCAAGAGCAAAGACAGGATCAACTCTGGAGGGGAGCGCAGGATAAGATATGAAGTGATAGTAGAATGGTGACATCAGCTCTGGAGGTGAGTAGAGGATAAGACACGAAGTAACAGCAGAATAGTCACCGCAGCTCTGGAGGACATGATGTGTGTATGATGCGTTCCTTGTGATCTGGAGATTCTGTGTGTATATGATGGTGTCGGGGGAGGGGCAGGGTTTCGAGGAGTCAGTCATCGATGAAACCACAGAGCTGAGCACATCCGCAGTGGCTCAGCCGGCCGTGTACAGTGCCTTACAGGTGTGAACCTCGAGAGCAGAGCTGTGCTAGAGAGCATCACCTGCGAGACCTCCCTCCCAACCCCCAGACAGACAAGGCCGGGACCATCCCTCCCAACCCCCAGACAGACAAGGCCGGGACCATCCCTCCCAACCCCCAGACAGACAAGGCCGGGACCATCCCTCCCAACCCCCAGACAGACAAGGCCGGGACCATCCCTCCCAACCCCCAGACAGACAAGGCCGGGACCATCCCTCCCAACCCCCAGACAGACAAGGCCGGGACCATCCCTCCCAACCCCCAGACAGACAAGGCCGGGACCATCCCTCCCAACCCCCAGACAGACAAGGCCGGGACCATCCCTCCCAACCCCAAGACAGACAAGGCCGGGACCATCCCTCCCAACCCCCAGACAGACAAGGCCGGGACCATCCCTCCCAACCCCCAGACAGACAAGGCCGGGACCATCCCTCCCAACCCCCAGACAGACAAGGCCGGGACCATCCCTCCCAACCCCCAGACAGACAAGGCCGGGACCTTCCCTCCCAACCCCCAGACAGACAAGGCCGGGACCATCCCTCCCAACCCCCAGACAGACAAGGCCGGGACCATCCCTCCCAACCCCCAGACAGACAAGGCCGGGACCATCCCTCCCAACCCCCAGACAGACAAGGCCGGGACCATCCCTCCCAACCCCCAGACAGACAAGGCCGGGACCATCCCTCCCAACCCCCAGACAGACAAGGCAGGGACCATCCCTCCCAACCCCCAGACAGACAAGGTCGGGACCATCCCTCCCAACCCCCAGACAGACAAGGTCGGGACCATCCCTCCCAACCCCCAGACAGACAAGGCCGGGACCATCCCTCCCAACCCCCAGACAGACAAGGCCGGGACCATCCCTCCCAACCCCCAGACAGACAAGGCCGGGACCATCCCTCCCAACCCCCAGGCAGACAAGGCCGGGACCATCCCTCCCAACCCCCAGGCAGACAAGGCCGGGACCATCCCTCCCAACCCCCAGGCAGACAAGGACGGGACCATCCCTGCCCCAGACAGACAAGGACGGGACCATCCCTGCCCCAGACAGACAAGGACGGGACCATCCCTGCCCAGACAGACAAGGACGGGACCATCCCTGCCCCAGACAGACAAGGACGGGACCATCCCTGCCCCAGACAGACAAGGACGGGACCATCCCTGCCCCAGACAGACAAGGCCGGGACCATCTCTGCCCCAGACAGACAAGGACGGGACCATCCCTGCCCCAGACAGACGAGGCTGGGACCATCTCTGCCCCAGAGAGATTAATCAGGTGGACCCCCTATCTCCCCTCCTTACTTTACCACGTGCTCCAGAACTTGCAGGCCGAAGTGTCGGATGAGCGGAGGCTGAGACTTCTCCGCCAACTGCAGCCCGCAGGGCACACACACCGGGCACGTCTCCTTAAAACCCTCACAAAACTGCAGGAGAAACGAAAGCGAATGAGGGGGCGACCGAAGCAGCACCCCCATATATTAGCACTCCCCAATCACCGTGACATTAGCAACCTTTTCCTCAGTATTCTCCATCATCACTCTCCATAATCCTGCTATCTCCCCCGATATGGCTGGCAATCCTTCCTCCCCCCTTTCCCTGCGGTTTCCTCCGTTCTCTCCCCCTCTACCTCCAGTTTCCTCCGTTCTCTCTACCTCCAGTTTCTGCCGTTCTCTCCCTCCAGTTTCCACTGTGCTCCCCCTCTCCCTCCAGTTTCCGCTGTTCTCGCCCCCTCTTCCTCCATTATCTCCCCCTCTCCCTCCAGTTTCCGCCGTTCTCTTCCTCTCCCTTGTTTCCGCCGTTCTCTTCCTCTCCCTTGTTTCCGCCGTTCTCTTCCTCTCCCTTGTTTCCGCCGTTCTCTTCCTCTCCCTTGTTTCCGCCGTTCTCTTCCTCTCCCTTGTTTCCGCCGTTCTCTTCCTCTCCCTTGTTTCCGCCGTTCTCTTCCTCTCCCTTGTTTCCGCCGTTCTCTTCCTCTCCCTTGTTTCCGCCGTTCTCTTCCTCTCCCTTGTTTCCGCCGTTCTCTCCCCCCTCCCTCCAGTTTCCGCTGTTCTCTCCCCCCCTCCCTCCAGTTACTCTGTTCCCTCCCCCTTTCCCTCCCTTCTATCCCTTTTCCCTCCGTGTTCCATCCCACTGTCCCTCCGGTTTCCTTCCGTCCCACTCGTCGTGTCCCCCTCCAGTTTACCCATCTGTCCCCTTCGTCTCCCCCTCCAAATTCCCCCATCGTCTACCCTCCAGGTAACCCATCTGCCCCTGTAGTCTCCCTCTCCAGTTTCCCCCATCGTCTCCCCCTCCGGTTCCCCCCCCACCTGCCCCCGTTATCTCCGCCTCCAGTTTACCCATCTGCCCCCGTCATGTCCCTCTCCAGTGTCCCCCCCTGCCGTTCTCCCCCCTCCAGTCCCCCCTGCCCCCATCGTCTCCCCCCTCCAGTCCCTCCCCCCTGCCCC